>NW_025953925.1:600000-846870 GCF_022497035.1 Daldinia vernicosa
GACTCGGACCCTGGAAGATGGTTCATTCAGGCGAAGGGGCGCAATGGCATCAAGGTCAACAATATCCCCATGAAAAAAACGGACACTCCACATCCACTTTCCAGCGGCGAGGTCATTGAGATTGGTGGTATCGAAATGATGTTCGTTTTGCCTGCTAGCCTAGGACCCCTCGATATACACCCTATGTACCTTGAACAAGCTGGCATCAAACCTTCGCAGTCGACCCCTGCGCGCGAAACGGGACGGACGGCTCTCCCAACGGCACCTCCGGCGGATCATCCATCTTCGCAGCCTGCGCGACCCTCTTCCTCCCGCGGCCAGCTCTTCCAGCAACCAATTGCGCCCGCACCCCCCGATTACAAACGGCCAGGCACACCGCCCTCGGCCAGGAGTCGCCCTACTACTTCTCAACAGAAGACACCTGCACAAGCCTCTTCCGGTACGGTGATAATGAGTCAGAGTGATGTAGACCTAAGCAAAGATGAAAACAAGCACATCAAGCCTCATTTCAGCTATGCTCAAATGATCACGCAGGCAATCATCAGCACGCCGGAGGAGAAGTTAAACCTTGCCGGGATTTATCAGTATATCACGAAGAATTATGCTTATTATCGGCATCAACCCCCTTCCGGATGGCAGGCAAGTTTAATATATATATTTCCCCCCTTTACAACAACCGCGCTAACCAAATCGCAGAATTCAATAAGGCACAATCTGTCGTTGAACAAGTCCTTTATGAAAGCACCTCGAACCACAGACGAACCAGGCAAAGGAATGAAGTGGGAGATTGTTCCCGAGACCCGCGAAGAAATGATCCGTGTTGCGTACAAGGGCGGACGTGGTGGGCACCGAGGCTCTTCTGCGCCCTCGTCTCCCAGTCAGCCTAGCCAGCTGAGTTACATCACTCATGGACCTAGAGAGATCACGAACCGAGAGCCGGCGTCGACCCGAAAGCGCAAGGCATCCCCACTCGCATCGCCACCCCCGAAGTCATCTTTCAACCTGTCCCAGGTTACACCAGATCGCAAGTATTTACCGACAGGGCCGGCGAGCTTCCAAGATGGCAGCCCTCTTCCGCGGCGGCGGGCCCTAGACGGCTCCACCTCCTTTGATGCTGCGCAGGCGCTTCCGCAATCGCCTCCGACTCTCTCTTCTTCTTTTCTTCAGGATGAGAGTGCCTCTTTCGTTACCCCAGCGCCTCACCGCGTCCACCCTAGGCTTGCGCCTCCCAGTACCGCCCAACGGCCCAGCCAGCACATGCCGACCAGCTCACCCGCCCCTTTCTGGAAGTATGCCGATATCGGCAGCACGCCCCTGAAACCGCCGCAGTTTGACGTCAGTCCTTCGAAGCCCATGCGCCGTCTGACAAACAGCAGCAGCCCCCCTCCCGCCGCAGGTGATGGGTCACCTGTTGCTAGCCCTAGCAGATCGACCCGATCAGCCCGCACGGAGACCCAAGACAGAGAGAAAACAGCCGCGCCGGAAGACGAAGAAGAAGGAGAAGGCGAAGGCGAAGGAGAAGGTGGTTTCGACCTTACCAAGTACGTTACCGCTTTCCATAGGCTAGTATCTAGGACATTTACTAATAGCTTTTATAGGGGGTTCCAGAGCATCGGTTCTTATCACGCCAATCTTCACTTTGGCGGTGGTCTCGGACCCCGTGCAAACGGCAGACGGACCTAAGGAATAGTGTCATATACTAACTCCATAAGACACATTTCGGGCTACGACTAGTCAGCCTTTTGATTGTCTCATTAAGTGAAAATAGCTGTGAAAGGGTTTCATGGCTTTTATTCCCCGCGTTGTATTATTATTCTACGAACCTTGCATTCCTTTGGACTGGGGCTGTCAACTTGTGCCTTCGATCAAGTCGATCTGAGAAGCGAATACGTCTTCTTGCCCCGGACGCTGCTATACTATATGGCTTTGTACGGGTAACTGGATCTCGGATTCTGGCGGCTTCAGTGGGTTTCTCTTTTTATATCAACAGGAGTTGGCGGTACCATTATTCATCATTGACTTCTGGAAGGCGACACGAGGCAAGCGATTCGGATGGTCCGGTCAGGCGGGTGGTCGGGACCGGACTGGACTGGATGGGAGGGTAGGTAGGTAGGGGCATATCATGTATTATTAACGCATACGGCACCCACGATACAAAAATCGGCGTTTCAGGGGTAGGGCTGGGCTGGACAAAAAGGACTGACTGGGGGGGTGGATGTGAGCTATGCATTACCGCTGAAGGTCGGTCTACACAAATTCACGCATCGGGACCGTCAGCTAGTCGAGAAGAGGAGTCGGGGAGTCCTTGCTTTTGCGGCGTTGTTGTATTTTTTATAGCTCATTTTGTTTTTATTTCTCTTTCGCGTACGTCTTTTATTAGGCTGGCTATGGTTGTTGTTTTTCCTACAGGTACTCCAAACACCCATATATACACCCTCTCCAACCAACGGACAATATGTCGTTCAAGGCCTGGGTAAGCCAGCTTAGCTTGTAGGTGATTTTCAAATAAAATCCGTACGAACTTCAGAAACTACAATTTATACCAATAACCATCATGCAATGCATACAAAGTTCTCGGTCAATTAATTAGTTGTAGTTCCTCGCAAAAACGTATGTAATTAATGCACGCGTGCACTTGGTTTCTACATAGTATACAGTTCCAACAGTTACATACTTGCGTACGGGCGTACATATGTACTTGGGCTAAGTAACTCTAGTTAGTTATACCTAACATAGGTACTGTACAATACATTTAGATAGGTGCTTATGTACATAGCCAAGTCAAGCAACCTCGCAGG
This sequence comes from Daldinia vernicosa, assembly GCF_022497035.1. Classification (NCBI taxonomy): domain Eukaryota; kingdom Fungi; phylum Ascomycota; class Sordariomycetes; order Xylariales; family Hypoxylaceae; genus Daldinia; species Daldinia vernicosa. Next base: position 602,799 of record NW_025953925.1, read on the forward strand.
CAAGAGTGAAGATGATGTCTATTAACACATGCGCGACGAACAAATACCTATAACGGAATTGTGTGCGCCGTGTCCCGCATAGTAAGTACCTATGTACGTCTGAGAGTGGGAATAGATCCCCCCCCTCAAGATGCTATACTGCTTGCTGTTTTGTTTGTACCTTAGACCAAGTCCGACTAGCTTTTATCCCCCTTACCCTCGTCAACTACCCAATATATACAGCTCAAGTACCACCATACCATGTACCTTGTTGAGTGCCGACGTGCTACGGTAGATGGAGAGAGTAAGGAGTTTACCACCGTATAGGCGGTAAAGGTGAGGTGATGAAGATGAGGGGGGAGGGAACAACGCGATGCAAAACCCCTTTCTTAGATCTATGCAACCAGTCCCTAGGGAGAGGGTAAAGAAAAGAAAAACAAACAGACAGATTTTTGACCCCGTTCCAGAGACGCCTCAGCCGAGGAAAAAAAAATGTCATTCATGCCAGATAGACGTAACTCTTCATTCTTTCCTTTTCATGCCCCTTCCCGGTCCGTGTTTTAGAGTCCCCCTCATACCCGTTCATGTCAAGCTTCGTTCCCCGTGATCCGCATCCCGTTCATGTGTCTTATTGTCCTTAACATTTTATGAGGCAGCGGACGCGCCCACTCGGGTTTTGGGACCGCTGCGACCTGCGCGTTTCTTGGTGCTCTTCTTTTGAGCCGTGTTACCCTCAATAAACTTGATGAGATCGTCGATGCTTCGAGCATCTGGCTTATCCGATCTGGGCTGGTTCAGTGCTGTAGGCTCTGCCGTAGCGCCGGCGCCACCTCCTAACGCGACATTGCGAGCCGGGAAGCGGATTCCAGCCCGTAGACGCCTTGACTGAGCGTCCTTGTCCCTCTTTGCGATTGCGACGGCGTTCTGCGTTAGCTGCTCCAACCAAGTCTCTGCCTCCTTGGTGTTGTTATTCTCTGGCCCGAGCTGCTGCAAGAAGATATTGTAACAATCGCGCATCTTAACGAGGGCAGCCTTGGATTCGTTATCCAACGCGAGCGCCTGCGCAAGCTGGAAGAGGAGACTAGCAGCTGGGAGAGACTGCTTACCCATCACACGCTCGCAGACAGCAAGAGCTTGCTCGAACCAGATGCGAGATTCGTGATACGCTTGCATATGCTGAAGCATGACTGCTGCGTTATTCAGGGTTGTGATTGAATCCGGGTGGTCGGGCCCGTAGATGATCTTCCATAGGTCAAGCGCATGCTTAACATATGCAAGAGCTGTCTTGCTGTCGCCAGATCCATGTACATAGAGCCCAAGGTTTAGGTAGTAGAGCAACGTCTCCGCAGAGTCGACACCGATAGTGCGCTCTGATACGACGACAGCTTTCCTCGCTAAATCGACAGCAGCCTCCTTCTCCTCGAGCTGATAGTAGATCTGTGCAAGGGTGGAGTATGCTCGCGCAACTTCGGGGTGGAGGACTCCGTAGATTTGTTCGTGAAGAGTCAGACTCTCTAATAACAACTCCTGGCCGATCTTCCTGTTATTTTGCATAATGGAATGGCGGCCACCTTCCAAGGCCTCCTCAGAAATTGCACTCTTCGGCGCGGAGTCCTTAATAATCGGGACGACGTTGACAATATCATCCGGAGTAAAGGTGGTTGGCGTGCTGTTAGAGGAAGCAACGGAAGCCGGGGATCCATCCCTCGTCTTCTTCTTTTTCTTCTTACTGTCATTCTTGTTGTCGCCGGTTGCGTGGCCGTTGACGCCATTTGTAGTGGGCGCAGCGCTAGGCTCGTTGGTGAATTTGTAGTCCTTCACCTGAAGTTGAAGACCGAGCTTCAAGGATACGTCGCGGAGGAGCTGCAGGTGCTTGATTTGGCTATGCCAGTCTGGGTCCAAAGTGAATTTGAATCGACGAATGGCCTGCGCTTCAATTTCCTGTCGGAGACTCTCCGGGGTAAGATCCGCGAACGCAAGGTCAGCTTCGGGGTAAAGTGCCTTTAGGGATTCATCTATCTCAGCAGTAGGCTTGCTATTAAAGCCAAATCCGAGGAGGCAGTTGAGAAGATGGGCAATGCCAGCCGAGCTAAGAGGAATTGGCAAATACCGCAGGTACTTGCTCGCAACGTGCTTGAATGCTCTCGATATTATCTCCTGTAAAGCCAAGTCCCGAAGGCGCGAAAGCCTCGGTCCTTCGCAGAGAGAGACAATCTGGCCAAGGTATCGCATGTTGATTCCGCGCTTATGCATCATCTTGGTCAGCGACAACCCATCCATGGGGAAAGGCAAATCCGCAGCCTTGATATCGTTGACGAAGTCGGGAATTGCTGACTCGCGTAGATATTTGCAGGCATTTCGAACATCCTCTTCGTCGGCAGCCATCTCCTCCTTTTCAGCTTCGGTCTGCGGCACTTGTCCGCTGCAGACATCTGGGTTAAGTGCGAAGTAGAATTCAGAACCGTCAATGCGGTCTTCGGGTTCTCGGTCTTCGGGGTCTTCGGGTTCTACTGCAAGGCTATCATTAGACTCACTAGCCTTGTCTTCGTCTGTGCTCTTCTTCTCAGTCTCCTCAGGCTTCTCTTCAGTCGTCTCATCAGCCTTCTCCTCAGCCTTCTCCTCAGCCTTCTCCTTAGCCTTCTCCTCAGCCTTCTCCTCGGATTTCTCCTGGGCCTTATCTTCTGCGGACCGGGACTGTTGCTTTAAACGAGCCATCTCCTTGTTAACCCACTCAGTCCATTTTTGATTCCGGATCAGTTCCACGAGTTCTGGTCGCAAGACAGTCATGCGATGGGGATACTCGAGCTCGTTCTTCTCTCCTTCGGTGCTGCTGCTATTTTCTTCGAGCCATAACACATCTAGGGGCGTAATGCGGTACAAGTCAAGGACGTATTTACGGCCGTCTGTTCCCATCAACCCCTTGGTTTCGACGCTGGCCTCCAGATCGAATCGCTTGCCATCCTTGTCCCAGACAGGATGCTTCTTCACTTTTAAGGCCTTCGAAAGCTTTTCAAAAGTCGGCGCAAACCGTTCATCGGCCGCAACGATCTCCTTTCCCTCTACTGCTCCATACTCGATGGAATTCTCGCCAGGTTCTCTCTGCTTGAAAATACCTGGGACGACAGTCTGGCCAACGATTCTCTTTCCGAGGTAGTCGACCACCACAGTCGCAGGGCTGTACAGCCCATCGATGTCAAGCTGGTTGACTAAACGCACGCCGTTGACATCCTTTCCTGTGGCAACTCTGGCAGCATCGTCGCCACCCTCAGAAGTAAAGGTACCCACGCCATCAGCTCCAAAAGAGAAGAACACGTTGTTGTAGACAAAGATCTGGGCATCGCGGCCTTCCGTCGGGTTGAGAGGAGTGACTTCACCACGGGCGACCAAGATAGCACCTCGGGCAGCAGCATCGGAATAGTCAGCAAAGAGCTTAGAAATAAATCGCTCTCGGAAGACACGGTCTTGAACCGTCTCTTTTGGCAATTCGCGGGCTGACTGGAATTCTTCGTTCCAATCTCTTAGGGTATCAGTGTTATCAACACCAGAGATAAGATAGCCCTCCTGAGTTCTCGTGATATCCGGACTGTGAGCACATAAAGGCGAGGATGGTGAAGGAACCAGCCACGGTGCCGCAGGGATAGCATTCGTCATCTGGAATGTGGCGAGAGGGTCCTTACGGTTGTTGTACTGTAGTAGTTGCTCGAACGACTCTGAGAATGAGGGAGAGATCTGAGTTAGAAGCGTTAATAGTGAGTGCGCAGAATGACCCTTAGGAGCAGCGCGGGGCGAGGGGTCGAATTTGCTATTTGACGACTTGTTTACGTAGAACCCGCCAACATGCGAGGTGATCTGGTGTTGCTCTCCTTCGTTCGTAGTGACGAGTAGGTACAGCAAATGGCCTTTCTGTCTGAGATGGTAAGGTGGAGGGTTCCATGGCGACAAGGCAATCGACTTCACTGTCTTAGGGGCGGGCTCTTCCTCTTTTGGTATTAGAGTTGAAGGCTTCGCGGGAGCTTCGAAGTCGTAGGCACTAGCTTGGACATTGTCGGTATCCTGGGCACCAGTAGTGACGGAATCGAAGAGGGAGATGCCGGGTAGAACCCCTTGTAGGGTGTCAGTCCGATCCCCGGCAGCACCGACCAGATCACGAATTCGGATGACATGTATTCTAGCCTCCTTTTCGGTGTAGGGGTCCTCTACCAAGCGGATCTCGGCTTCTGGGCCAAGTCCCTTCACGTCAGAGATTTGCACAAAGTCATTTATGCGCTCGCCGGCATGCTCGAGGTGGAAACACGAGTATTGGAAAGCAGATGGCAGCTCGAGAATAGACTGTCGTAGCTCGTGGATTTGCTCTTGAGGCGAGACCTGTACCAAAATTAGCCATTACCGGCCATAGAATCCATATATAGTAGACATATATAGTAGACAGGGGTATCTACTTACCACCACATGGATCTTGCCGGGCTCGTGGGGCAGATGAATAGTCAGAGGATACATTGCTATATGCCGTGTATTAGCATTAGTATGACAACGTCTACCTGGGAGGTAAGTTTCTAGCCATACCATCTGCAACTTCTTCCGCATCCTCCTCAACTTTCTGGTCGTTGGAGTTAACTTTAGCATTTTCAGCTTGGCCATTTTGGGTTTCGGCTTCCTGGTTGGAAGGTTGAGCTGCGCGAGACCAAAGTTAACTTATATTCGCACAGATCAGACGTATATATTAACATAAAAAAATAAAGAATAAAAAAAAACGCTTAACTCACCGGCAACCTCTGGCTTCTCAGACATTGTGGGCCAACAGTAACAGGATTAAGAGGGGTTGGAGGGGTCGTCGAAGTTTTGCGATGCAAATCTATAATATCCTCTTACTTGTACAAGAATAGCAAACGAGATCCCACGCACAGCTTGGAAAATCCGGCGCGGGAACTGTAAAAGTATTAATGAACAAGGTCCGAGAAATATTATACAGGTCTAATAAAGGGAACCGCAAATCAATTGAACTTTGCAAAGACCGTAAAGGTGACTATGTGTTGAAGAAGGTAGGAAGAATCGCCGAAGCATTATTGCAGCTAAGCAAAGCAACATTTAGAGATTTCAATTTTTTTTTTCTTTCGACGGCTCGAAAAACCCCGGCTGTTCCCGGCAAGTCGGAGCTGCGGCGATAGTTAGGTCATTTGGGGCTTCCCCGTCCGCCCTAATCATGATGCTCTTAGCACGTAACACCGCATAAAATAAAAAAAGGGTGCGGTGTTACGGTAACCATCTCCATTTTGATTGGCTTAGAATTTGAGTCTTAGGGGACTAAAAAGCCCGCACGTTGGGAAGTAAGGTACCTCTGTACTGTATGTACTGTATTACTCTGATTTTATTTAAAGCAAACATCTCATTCCCTTTTCCCCATTAAAAAAATATTATTTTTCCATGGACCAAGCTGCTAATAAATGTCGTGGCAAATGTCTGGTCATCCCAAAAACTACATGTATCAGAGTTGTGAGTTTTAATTCTATTTCTAGAAATACACCAAAATGTTGTGTGAAAGTTAAAGTGGGTATTGTATTTCCTGATTAGGAAATCAAGTAAACAAATCAATGTTTGGTTACAAACCGTTAAACCGTTATAAGTCTCTTTCATCTCATCCTTATTGGACAAAGCATTGGTATTCTTGTCGTTTGGTCGTATTAAACAGTCCCATTCTCAAAGCTACATTTTTGGATCGCATCTCTATGAATTAAATATCACGATAATATCTTTTGCTCTGTCTACTGCTATTGTTTTGGCGACAACGTTCGCGGAGCATGGAACTGCTGCTGGCTTCATATCACCATCAATAAACCGGAGCTCTTAAACAAACATCCATAACTAAGCATACATATACATATCTGCTTAGTAATATTTCTAGAGCTTCCTCCATGTCACTTAACGAGTTCAAGATCCCGTATAAGACAAGGCCTAAGCCAGAAAAGCTAGGAGGGACATCACAGCCTTGGACCGCGGCGCGCTGTCAACGCTTACTTCGGCCGTTACTTTCGCGGATCGCTTCTCTAAGAAAGGACGCTGCGGCATCATTACTAAGCACCAGGGACGATGAGCTCGAGCAGGAAAGGAGGGTTGCTACTGAGCAGCAAAGTTCTAATTGCGAATGGTTAAGACCGCGTAAGAGAATCCGCCTTACCTATTCTCAGAGGCGATCTCCCAATCAAGATGGACAATCTACACTTGGTAAGGATTCAAGGGGAACGAGTACGACAAAATGTCCCCAGGGCGGCGAGGGAAGAACCGTAGTTCCCGGTGAGATAGTACCGGCTACGCCTTTATTACGACGCGCACGAGGCCATGTTGTCCCATCACCCACAATTCTTCATCACCCCAAGGAGCAACCTGAACAGCACATAGTCGGATGCAAACGAGATCAGTATAAGGACCTTGAGAAACGCCTCGCAGGTTTACGGGCTCAGTCAACTTCGAACAGGCACAATGACCTGGAGGCAATTTATAAGAGTCTAGAAGCGCTCTTGAAGGCAACGCGGCATGTCACTAGTCGAGGTCGAGGGCCACGTTCATTCCTCGACATGTGTCTTAGAAAAGTACCCTCATATATTGAGGAACTCGAGGCCTGGGAGAGGATGGAAGCCGAGCAGAGCGGGAGTATCTCCACGCTTGACGGCGTCAGCACTTCAACAGAGATATACAACTACCTAGAGTCAATTGGATCAAATCAGGCCCTTGGATGGAAACATCTCCGGATAGTAGTTCGAGCAGACGGCCTTAATGCGGTGAAGCAAGGAGTTTCGGAGGGACTATTTAGTGACGACTTCTCAGAATTACTTATTGATCTATGCATCCGGTCCGGCGCGTTATCCGAGGCCGAGGAGCTCATCGCAGCGCTAATTTATCGCCGATACTCTCAACCAACTATGGCGGACAGCTCCTTTGCTGAGCTAGGATGCTTTCGGCCTCTCTCGATTCTATGGACTTTTGCTAATAAACATGGCCGTACTTCATTCCTCCTTCGACAATATCTGCTATTGTTATCTGATGGCAGCCTCCCTCAAGACTGGCTTGCGACGCAAGAGTTCGAACGCGTATGGGCGTTGGCTGCTCGGCACTTGTCTGTGGTGGAGGCAGCTGACGAAGCCGTGGCTTTCATGAATTATTCCGTTTCGCTGTTGTGTCGCCGGAGAAAAATCCTTACAAGAGGAAATGACACAACTCGCCTGGAAAAAGATATTGCCATGGCCAATAAGCAGACACTAATTAGTGCTTTAACAATGCTAACTGCGATGAGTTCGTTAGGCGAGATAGAACTCCATACAGCAAGCGTTTCAGAAGTTGAAATCGTGAAGATAAGCTTCATCGGCAATAGGCTTAGATATATCCTCAGGTCGTGTATGGCTGGTCTAGAGCCGTCAAAGAATACGCGGTGTGGCCTAGGAAATGACCTGTTGCATTTGGCGTACTACATCTCATCGAGAGATGCTCGAGTCGATAATAATATCAGTTCTCATCTCAAGTACAGTATCGGACAAGCATGGCGACAGCACGCGGACCATAATTCCGCGAGAAGCAACCACACGAGACATCGTCTTACCGATATAGCCTCATTTGTGTCATCAGTAGCTCGCAGTTGCGGTCGAGGAATGAACCTGGCGTCTCACAACTGTTTAGACATGTTATTCAGACAACTTACGGGCCTCGAACTCGATCAAGAAATCCTGGATAGCATGAAGACGATAGCGGCCTTTTCTCTTGCACAACAGACCAATAACGTCAAAGACTTTATCTACGCGGAGAAGCTTGCCTGCAACCAACACGCGGCCGCAGGGGATGACGCTCGTGCGCGACCTCTCTTCACGGGCTACCGGTGGGAGGAAACTATAGGCGAGTGGGTTACGGTCAGCCCTAGACGTCTGCCCCAGCCGAGGGCAAGGCAGCTTCGATCGTCGTCAAGGTTAGATGGAGATCATATAGCACACGGTGCTGAGCAGAGAGCCACTCAGCCCGGGGTGGACACCTATGGTGAAGCAGATAGTGTTCCAGGCCCGGAAATAGCAGGGGCGGAGAGCAATAATGAGGTGCAGGGCCCTAAGCACCCCGGTCCCGAACGCGTCAACACCAAAAAACGTGCGCACTCTTGTTCCCAGGGTGACAAGCCACCAGCGGCTACGGGACCCCGCCGAAGCAAAAGCATCGTCGCTCTATTACAGTCCGCAAAACCAGCTTACTTCTCACTAGACGACGAGCTCGGCTCCGATAAGGAAAATAGCGGTTATGTCGTTCGCAAAAAACCAAGGAGGAGCATTGACAAAAAGACCCTGCTTGGCACCAAGCTAAAATCTAGATCCAGCCTCGCAAGTTCAGTGAGCTCCGGCATTCCTGGGGACGATTGTAGCGATGACGAGCTTTGCATGTGAGGCTCGCTATTTTATTAACCACGAGATAGCATCATATTCCTAGTATGAGCCCACTGGTAGATCTTGTAAACCTATCTTTGGATACACTGAGTTTCAGGCCCGGGAATATAATATATGAGCGTTATGTCCAGCGGATGCGGAGGATTCTACGGTTGAGCGTGCATTTCCAATGGGAGCTGCGCCACTGGATGGCATTTGGTTAGAGAGTAGGTATAGAAATCATGATATCGATAAATACCTATATAATTGTAAATACCTATTTTCGAGATTAATAAAGCTGCAATAGGTAAAAGCCACCGGTCCCAAGCGGTACATAACGTTGTAAAGTGATTGACGCCATGGACGACTGGGAATAACCCATGTGGTAATCCTTACATAGTAGAGATTAGGCGACGAGGGTGATTAATACAGCATTTGCGGCATGCGGTGGAGGCCTGTTGAAACTTGAAACGGCTGAACTGGGCAACTCGTATCAACTTGACTACACTCAAACACGGCCTCTGCTATATCTGGAATTGTTCGATTTTTTACTAGAACCCTCCGTCTTTATGCAAAACATCCCACTTCCATGTATCATATCTTCTAAATATGTTGAACCTTGGATGGAAAGTGGGCATCGCTTGGACCACGCCGCCGTTTTCGATAAGGCAGAGATTCAGTACCTGCTATGATCCTATAAATGGCATTTGGTATATACCGAGGAATGTAGGATGAATAATTGACGTTCCTTTAGTGGAATATTTCCTGGGTATCGTGATGGTTGAAAGAGTCGTGTAGTTATTCTTAGATTAGTTATTAGATACGTGGGAAATATGTATTTCACCTAATAATCGCGTAAGCATTTTGAGGCTCACTGTGTGTCGGACTTTTATGTTGAAGTGGGTCCAAGAATATGATTTGGAAGTAATTATTCCAAAATTATTCCAAGTGAGACCCTATCATCATCGTCAGAATTAAGCATTTTGATGCAGACCAGGTCGTAAACGGCTTGATTGAGAGCGTTTCTTGATCGAGATTTCGTATTACCTACACTTCTCACAGTGGAGGTGAGCCCAGATGACGCAAGCACCCGTTGTTGTATCCTACCGTTTTACATGGTGTCTCGATGGGGTTTTGTGATTCTTCAGTTATCGCATTCCATAGCAACAATGTCGCAATGTTCTGCAAAAAGATGTGATAATTCAATCGTGGTGATCGTCCTCGGAGGAAGAGTTTGATGATGATGAATCTAGTATGCGCCACAGCCAGTCGTTTGATTTGACTCGCACACACAAGTCGAGAAGGTGTCGAAAATTTAGGATGCCAAGATGCTTTTCGGATGCACTATGTATTACATAGTACATGGTACATAGTATGTAGCCGCTTGCCGTCCCATTCAAGGGCCAGTGCCAGGCTATTATGAATCGTCATTGGTGGTGCGATCACGTAGATCCCTGTCATCTAATCCGTAATGTGCGCTGGCCTCGTTTCAAAACTGTTCTGTCGATTCATGATGCTCCCCACCGCGATGCAGAATTAAGATCGGATAACGAATGAGGAGGCACACCAAATTTGTGATAGAAGCTTTCGTGCCTCAAAATTAAAGTATGAGCGGGAGCTAAACCCTGCATGCGTAATATACAGTTTCAACAAATAACGAAGATAGATTAGATAGGTGCGATAGATGGGCCAAACGGTTGGATCTCTGGATGAAATAAAGCAGGGATGTGGTTCTAATGTACCGGGGTTGGGTAACCCTTGCTCGATCGGCTCAGGTCCTCGGCCAATCCTGCTGTTTTCCTTCTGTGTGTACCTTACATTGGTGGCACTTTATCGGCCCATACCCCACATTTACCCAGGCAAGACTTGCTTATATGTAATCTGGGCTTAGCAGAGGGGTACGAAATTACTTTGAGAGATATCATACGGACGCGTGTGTTGTATGCAGAGAAAATTTTGAACGTTTCAACTGAGTCGTGAAAAGAACATCTGGGTCCATTGTACCTAATTATGTACACCATTCCATTCCCGCTCCCCATGCTTAATTTTCAGGGGGATAGACGCGATGATTGGCGCATAGTTAGAGGGCAAACAGACCAGCATTAGTCGACGTAATCCAGCAACGCCCCGGGGCGGGTACTCCGTCGGTACCTACGTACCTGAATATTCTAGGTTCACATAGGCCCTGCACGAGTAATTCTTACCTTCAATTAGACTGACCCTGACCTCCTTATTCTTCCTCATTCATATATTTCATGCAAATGGGCACTGCTCTCTAGCTCTTCCACACCCCGTGGCCTCAATCCTTTTGGTCCTTTCTTCTTCATAGACCCATACTACATCACAAGTTTTTTGGTTCTTTAACCAGATCTGGGCGGGTGTAACGTCGTCATCTACTTCGTTCATTTACAACAGTGCCCTTGTAAGCCTTCTACAGGCATTCTTCTAGGTCGCATTCTTCGAGGCTCTTAGTCAATTGTTTTCCGCCTTGGGGGCCAACCCTGAAGACACACCCATTTAAGTATTCGTCTTCCCGCTCGACCTTGGCAAGTGGTAGACTTTTCACCTTGAGTCACCTAGACTACAGCTTTGGAGACGACTTAGGCCGCCTTCAACAAAACTCACTGACAGCAGGCTGTTATTGCCCTTCACTATTCCTCTTCGGGTTATTCAAGTTGATCTTGTTTAGCCATTACATACTCCAACTAGGTCTCATTAACCAACCTCTTGAGACCATTCAACATTCCTTACTTTACTGGTGCCGATTTTCTGAATCGAGGTTCCCATTTCAATTCAACTCTAAACTTTGATTAGTTTAGCTGGTATATTTTCGATAACAACAACAACAATACAGTTTTCATCATGGCTGGAGGAGAAGGAAATGCAGAAGCTGGTGAGGGGCAGGCAGCGGGATGGACGCCGGCGATGGAAAACGAATCTTTATCTAACTATCTACTAATCGTCTGTGCCGCTCTCTCTTTGGGTCTCATAATATGGCGCATTACGACGGGGTTACAAAAGTATGTCCGAACCGTTACGAGTTTAACAAACGACACGCAGCGATATTTTGCACGCCCGTCTACGAAATTCGCCTGGATCAAGAAGAATCTCTTTTATGCTCCCATGTTTAGAAAACGACATAACCGAGAATTTCAGCTGAGCAGCGCCATCAATGTTGGTACCCTACCTACTCGGTTCCAATTCCTCTTTTTACTGGGATACTTCGCGACCAACGTTGCCTTTTGTGTCATTAACATTCCCTTCGCCGACAGCTTTACGGATGCGTGTAAGCAGCTGAGGAACCGAAGTGGAACGTTAGCTACTGCCAACATGATCCCCTTGTTTCTTATGGCCAGCAGGAACAACCCTCTCATCGCCCTACTCGGGATGTCGTTTGACACTTTTAACCTAATGCATCGTTGGTTTGGCCGTATCGTAGCGTTGGAAGCAGTGTGCCATACGTTCGCTTTCTTGGCTGCGTCGGCTGCAACTGGTGGATGGTCAGCGGCACTGAATACTACTGTTACAGTGCCGTTCCTGCTATACGGCTTCCTTGTAAGTTATATCTGTTTGTGTTCGAGGCGATCCCTTTACTAATATTGCTTAGGCCACCATTGCTTTCGTCGTGATATTATTCCAAGCCTCGAGCATTGCTAGACACGCGTACTACGAAACCTTTAAGCTTCTGCACATCGGTCTCGCTGCGCTTGCGATTGCGGGCCTTTGGTACCACCTTGACTTGAAGCAACTCTCCGCAATCAAGTGGTTGATTCCGGTTATTCCCTTGTGGATTGGCGACAGGTTGATCCGTGTTATGCGCCTTGTTTACCACAACCTCGGTCGGGGAGGAACCAAGACGCTCGTTGAGGCGCTCCCTGGCAATGCTGTCCGTCTGACGGTGACGATGGCTCGACCTTGGACTTTCAAACCCGGCCAGCATGCATACCTATATATGCCAAGCATCAGTTTCTGGCAGTCTCATCCATTCTCTTTGGCTTGGAGCGAGGAGGCTGAGGAGTTGACTTCGGATAAGTTGGCTATGAACCGACAAGACGTGCTTGCCATGCGTAAGACCAGCATGTCCTTCATCATTCGAGGACGGTCAGGAATGACACACACTTTATACCAAAGGGCTGCAGCGCAACCCGATGGCCGACTTATGACAACATGTCTCGTCGAGGGACCGTATGGTGGCGAGCATATGATGCACTCCTACGGCACAGTGATGCTTTTTGCTGGTGGCGTAGGTATTACTCACGCAGTCCCCCACGTCCGAGACCTTGTTACGGGTTTCGCAAATGGCACGGTAGCTACGCGAAAAGTGGTGTTGGTATGGATTATTCAGAGCCCCGAGCATCTCGAATGGATTCGACCGTGGATGACAGAGATTCTGGCTATGGATAGACGGCGTGACGTGTTGCGGATCATGCTATTCGTCAGTAGGCCACGCTCGACGAAGGAAATACACAGCCCTTCGTCAACAGTCCAAATGTTCCCTGGCAGACCCAACATCGAGACCCTAATCGGTATGGAGGCAGAGCAGCAAGTTGGGACAATGGGCGTAACGGTTTGCGGACCTGGTGCCCTCAGCGATGAGGTCAGACAAGCGATTCGTCGCAAGCAGTACAACTCGTCGATCGACTTTATCGAGGAGGCCTTCTCGTGGTAGACAGTAAAATAGGTTACCACTATTGCCCGGGTTACTTGGAAATCGAGTGAGCCGAGTGGGGAGGGCGTCCTGGTCTATTCTTGTAGTTGTACGATTGCTTTATTGGGTTACGCATATTTGATCTTTTTCCTAGGACCGCCCTCACAGTTTCTTGTAGATAGTTCTTTCGTTAATAGATATGACGGCCTGACGCCAACCGGTGGCTATGGCCGGAGAGATCGAGAATATATGATTTGTTTAATATCGGTTGGGAGATATATTGCAATCTGCCTGGTGAACAATGAGATTTCTTTAAAGACTCATATAAGACTAACGAATGAGTACGGTTTCTTTAAGTTTAGTAAGACATGTGACTTAAGATGTTTAAGAGATGGATAGAGTTAACTACAACTGGACATGACTATTGGGTTCGACCAAGATAAGATTTAAGAGGGAAATAACTAGTTCATTACCACTTAAGCAGGTATATTTTAAAGGTGCCTACTCATGCTTTCTAAAGAAACATTAGTCTGCTGCTACGAAATAAAATGCGAGCTAGAATATCACAAATGTTTGGTGTGAAGAAGAGACAACTCAGGTATGAGAAGGAAGGTGGTACGAATTTATATGGGAATGTTTGCCGAGTGAATGTAGTGATGTTGAGTGTTGAAGATTGTTGGCAGGTGGTCCACGTCACGATCGTGAGTCACGGGTAAAGCATCAAGCGAAGGAACGAGGCCCCCAGGGCCCACAGGGCCGATTATATAAACAGACGAGGTCCCGTAGTCCTTTTAGATTCAACAACGCTTTCGCAATACAACCTAGACCAGTTCCACAAAGATAAATCAAAACAGGTAGTTACGCGGTAAGATAAACTACCCCATACGAAAGTTGCAGCCCATGCCGCATTACAATACCACGTTAGCGGGGTAAGGACCTACCTACGTAAGTAAGTACCACTCTACGTACGTAAGATAAGCAATTCCAGCTGTTAGGTAGCAGCTTACATACATCAAGCCTCTCCAGATGACGACCTCAACCCCGAAAGACTCCACATCACGCCTGCATCATGAGGCTGGTTTGTTCCTACATAAACGCTTTGGTCTTTTCGTAATTCTTCCACTGTACAAGCTACTATGCATTTCGGCTGCCAACATCTTTTGTAACTAACTGGAGTAAACAAACAAAGAAATAGAGCCAATAAGATCGATCTATCTGGCCTTCGGATTTGGTCCTTGCGCTCACCGTTAGGCATTACGTTACGTTTATCGCTCCTCTCGGATACAGACGTCCGCCCCTCGTATATACAATACACTATTATTGTATATCTTCGCCCAGTGCCATCGTCAGTCAACCTCGAAAACTCGCGATACTTACTCGATCAGCTCGTTTAGCTACCTAGGTACCTACCTACACATCGATCGAAAATCAAGGACCTTTTATCGGAATCCTTTGTCGGATCGGATATATCGGTAAACAGAACTAGGTAACCTACCTAACCAACGGAACACACGCGGTCGGCGTGGATAGATATCGGCCGCAATGGGTCTTGCGTACAACACGTATCTTGATAGTAACAAAATATATGGATGCAAGAACTGTAAAGCCCACCTCGCGAATCACGAAGAGATAATAAGTCGGGTATGATATCCCTCGCTTTGTAACGTCATCATATTATATCATATCATATCATGTCATACCCCATCCTATCCTTATCCCATTCCCAATCCCAGCCTTCTATCTATCTACTTCCTTATATCACAAGAACCTTCTTTCTCATCTAGCATTCCACCCACCCACCCACCTATTTACTTTTGGGGAAAAGCCCATCTCGCTAACTCGTCCTCCCAAACCACCAGAACTTCCGCGGGCAGCACGGCAAAGCCTACCTCTTCAACACGGTCGTCAACGTGGACGCGGGCGAGCCGTCGGAGCGCAGCATGACGACCGGCCGGCATATCGTGCGGGACATCACGTGCAAGCAGTGCAAGGAGACGGTGGGCTGGAAGTACGACCGCGCCTACGAGTCGAGCGAGAAGTACAAGGAGGGCAAGTTCATCCTCGAGGCTGAGCTGCTGTGCAATGTCAGCTAGATATCTGGTCGCCTTTCTTCCCTCGATCGAACTTGGTCGGATACAGCAGCAGCAATATGACGAGTGAGGACGGGTAGGATAGAGAAAGGGGCGATCTAGTCTATTTTCAACATGGGTATGCATTGCTTGGGCGTTTTCGTGGGTTATCGCAGGCGGGTCCGGTGTGGTCTAGTTTGCGTGGTGGTTTTAGACGGGCAAGGCAAGGGTCCCGCCTCATGCGAACGTGTGTACAACGCGCAACCCGGCATCAACGCCGTAGAGGTCTTCGAGGGGTTGGGCAGAGATCTTCTTCCCCTTACGTTACAAAGCTTCTTTAACGGGGCGTTATACAGGTTGATAGATAGTCCAGCATCTTAAATTGTTGCTTGCTTTAGAATGCCTGGGCCCCGTTTACTATTAACTAACTGGTATAATTACCTAGGTTAGGTACTTATATAGCGATGGTACTATTATCCTAAAGTTGAACCTCATTGAATGTTATGTGTTGATATGGAGCGTAGAAATAGCCCGATACTATAGACACTGCATATCTATCTACTAACATATCTGTATTGTAGGCCGGGAACTTTGATGCTTGAAAGATAGGTAGTGAGTGTATTGTATGACCACCTGCAATTATAGCCCAGAGAAACCCTATAAGGAGTATTTACGAAGTACGTACGGATTAGGATGGATAAGTGTCTTTATAGTTTATAGTCGTCTCCTCTTAACTCTACTAGCAGAACGAATAGCCTAACCCTCTCAGCAAGTGACATCGAACGGAAGTAGAAAATTAAATAATAGAATGTATAGTGATGGTTACGCTGCTTTCTAATTTAGAAGACTGTATCAAACAAAAAGATCCGCCGATCGAAACCAAAGTACTCCAACCGAAGCACATATTACAAGCAAAATAACCCACTAACATGCTGATACCAACCAACGCCATCTCAATGCAGAAACATGTATCTTCACAAGCCCTAGCCACTGTTTAACCATCCACAATAATTAGGTCCAGCCCAGCGTGCTCCTAGACAGCATCAAGTAATCCAATTTGTTTTGCGGGCAATCTAGTTATGCTCGATAGGTTCTTCGGGGAGTAACTCGTCTATTTCCTCATTTGGCTCGAGGAATTTGAACGGCGGACGTACGACGCCGTTGAACAAGAAAGTGAAGTACACTAGCAAGACGAATCCTGCAACTTGTAACCACTTAAATGCTTCCCACCCGAGAGCGAGGGAAACCATCCAAATGAACAGCGTTCGGCAGCTATCAATAGTCGACCGCGCTGTTGCGCTGACGTTGCGAGTGACTGAGAGACCGAAGAAGTTATAACCACTGGCAACGAAGTTAGTATCTCTATTATCAAGATGTGATAGTGCAGGGCTCAACTTACCCAATAGAGACCATGGTTAGTAAACTGGACACCCACACAGCTCTGTACTCCGTCATCTGTCGGAAACCCTCGACCATATCGAACATTCCGTAGCGGCCAGCAGGGGATCTCCCGATGGTGAGGTGTAGTACCAGCATGCCGATCAGAGTAAAAGCAAGACCGAAGAGACCTTCCCAGCCAACAACCTCGATGGGGTCGATTTTGGAACGCTCTAGCAGCCACTCCTCGAGGACGAATTGTGTAGCGGTAAAAATCTGCGCAAAGGCAATAAGCATGACACCCAACGCAGCACGAAGGCCCTCCTCGGTAGCAACATCCTCTGCGGCCTGGAACAAGGCATTGGTGGCCTCAGCTTTGGCATCAGGCCAGATAATACCCGCAAGTCCAACCAGCGCAATGCCGATCATGACGCCAACGAGGGAAACCCATTGGAACAAGTGCAGCTTGCGGTGCAGGAAAAAAACGCTGAACAGACCGACAAATAGCACCAAGGCACCACGAGTCATCTGGTAGATCGAGGCAGCTACCATGAACAGACCTGCATTCACAAGCGTCGTGCCGAGAATATCGGATATGGCCGGAAGCGCAAGGAGCAATATACCAAAACCCTTCAGGGGCCCATCGACTACACCGACACTGTTCTTATCCGGAGGATTAGGGTGGATAAGCGCCTGTTCCGAATTGACGCTGGCAGCATCATCGTTATCGTCGACTTCCGCGTCCCCCCTTGGAATTGCCTGGTATCCGTTGGCAGCCGGAGTCTTCCTGTTCGCGTAGCGTTGATACAGGAGCCTTAGCCCGACGACAATCCAGCATCCGACTTCTCCTATGAACATCTGCGCCGTCTGGAGCACGGGCTGCTCGAACCGCTGCCGCTTCTTGGGATCGGGATCGTCGCAGTTCCGGACGCATTGATTGTCCTGCACGATCGCGGTTAGCGAACCGTAATGTCTAGGTAGCTACGGCCGAGGCGAGGTTAGGTTAGGTTGAACTTACTTGGTACTTGGTAAATAGCGTATTGCAGACACCGGTGAGCAGCATCATGCCCACCAGGAGAGGGACAAGGGCCTTTGGCGCCATGATGACTGGCTATTCACAGAGGGTTTCGCAAAGGAGTGGTCTTGTGCCAGCAAGAGACAGACAGGGGATGTTACGATTGAGCAAACGAGAGTAATGTAATTGCAACGATAAGAAAAAGAATGAGATATGATAGATGCACCAAATTAATTCGAGGCAGCTTTGATGAGCTACGGTAGATAGGCGAAGCTCCTCGGGGGTGGCGGCGAGGAAGGACGTGTAAAGGTTCCAAGATTGTGTCAGAGAGTAGGGGACCACCGCGTAGCTGATAGCTGACTGATAACGTTTAACTGCACCCGTCTTAGGTAATTTACATAGGTACCTTGGCTAAGTCGCCGAATGCGAAGGCGCGTGTACCTTGCTGGGTACTGCTGTACGTACAATACCCTACATAATGCAAGAGCTGGGACCAGAAACTGCCCCCGCATTGGTCAGCCGATTAGCCTTACGATATCAACTTCAGCTCTAATTGGCTTAGCTATAAACCCCCCGGATCTAAGCTGCGGAATTTCCCATCTTGGAGCCGGCAGGTGCTCACCAAATCGATCTCGTGAACACTTTGCTATCATTACATGTACCATCCTTTAGTTATGCCCATTCTCAAAGCAGAAAGACTGCTGCTTGAATATCGTATGCCCGATTATAGCCTGTAAACTGTAAATTACTCGACAACATATTTGCGTTTTGCAACGCCAGAGGGTATATTATTCAAAAAATAAATATGCTAGTAAACACCAAGTCTGCCGTCTAGGTATAAAAAAAAAACTTGCCAAAACGCCTTATTTAAACACAGAATGCTTGTCTTTCATTATCACTCGCGAGGCTAGGTTGCTTGGCCTTCCAAAATCGCTGCTTTTGCTTCTTCTTCATCTTCTTCTCTTTCTCTTCCTCGGGGTTCTTGTCGCCAAGGTTATTATAATGAGGAATACCCAGTTGCTTATCACGCGCTAGACGCTCAATATCCTTCTTAGTTAGAGGGACACCTTCGATAGCCTTAACATGTTTCCCTTCAACGCCCATCATGATACCTGCGATAGCGGAGGCGATACACGCAAGACAAACAAATAGACCAGTCGACCAACTAGGTCGATCGTACCGATTTAAGGCCCACATGTAACCTGACAGAACGCACTGTAGAAACGTGTTGGCAACATTGAAGTAGATAATAAAATCCAGTTTCCACATCTTAGTCGGAGGTGCCCGGATGCTTGTTGGTGGAGCATCTGATATAGTCTCTAGGGGATACGGAACGCTATCAACGTTGTAGCTTCCGATCATCTCCTCGATATTCTTCGGTCCAAGAGACGTAGGAAGCTGTTCGGAACCGGGAAGACGGAACCAACCACGATGAACGCCTGCTAAGCTTCGTAGGGCCTTGTGATCACCCTGAAGACGATACCGTAACAAGAAGTACAGATCGCGAAAGCGCCACGGCGCCAAGCCGAAGCCAGTTACGCAGAACAACGCGTTTAGTATTTGAGAGTCCGTCTCAATCCATATTCTGCGCGGCGAATCAATATCATTGCAGTCAAATCTGCCATCCACCCAGCACATCTCTGGCGCAGCATTGCATAGAAGAAGGAAGAGCATGCCACCCCAAGCCACGACGTTAAGGGAGTAGATGGTGAGAAAGAAGCCGAATCCAGTGTTGTAGAATTCCCAGAACGAAACCAGACCCATTCGTATTTGCTCCTTTATTGGATATTTCGGCGGAAAGTGATATCCATTCGCATACTCTTGCACCTGGACGTTAACAGCGGCGACATTAGATGCGATTGCGCTGCCTATCCTCTCCTGTGCCTGCGTCGACACGATTGGCGTGCGTTGACTTAGAGAATCATTTTGGTCCGTCGCTGTTGAGATTGTCGTAGCCCGATCAACGGTATCCTCTTGTCCCTCTTTAGATATTCTGGGCGAATCTAGTGACATCTTCAAGAGACGCCTCTGCTCCTTCCGGAAGCCGATAAGTTATACGATTTTTGCTTTCGAGCGCGAGACGATGCAGGGTGGCGTTGCGATCTGATTGAGAGTGAGACGTGGTAGGTATTAATCGGCCTTTTTTGAATTGTACCTAGGTATAGCCGCGAAAAGGGAGGCGAAATGAAGAGCTGAAGAGTGATGGCACGGTCCGATTGATTCGTTTTGTAGTATCGGGGCTCGACGTGATTGCCTTGTTAATAAGGAGGGTATAAAGGTAAAGTATCGATTATAATAATATATAGTAAGGGAAGTGAAATGGTGAATGAGTATGCTGAAATGCTGAAGGCGAGTAAAAAGACGTCAAAAGTAACATAACAGGATTTGGTGTACTGGGCACTATAAGGAGAGGTACGATGTACATAGGTACCTATACGAACGATACGAATAATTTGGTAGGTACAATGCTAGTGTAAGTTAGGCTTTAGTGGTTTCCTCGGCACCTAAAATACTTGGTTATGACTGGTCACTGTTCCGAGTGCAACTTGTTCCTTTACATCGGGAACAGGGGTATATGCATCTTTTTAGATACTTACTGGTCTCACAAGCTGCCAAGTCAGTAATCAAAGATGGGAGAATTCATACTATTTCATCCTACAATATATAGGTAAATATGAATGATTCTGCAACTAGTTCTACATTTAGTTAGATAATATAATCAACCCTATAACATATTATTACATACAATAGAATGTCAGTCCCAAACCCTAAAGAAAAGAGGCGCAAGTCGAGATATAGAGTTATGCGTCATTAGGCGTGTACGAAGTAATTCGTACCTAGAACGAGATTCCGCATTTCGATGACACCTTCAAAGATTGTAGAAATAGAAAAGGTCTAGATCTCTCTAGCCAACTACTGTGTAACGGTTTGAAGGTCTGCGCCTCGAAAGTTGCACAGCCATATGCGTGGCTCTCCTCTCGGACTGCCACTTGAAATACGTACGCAAGAGCGAATTTCGGATATGATCCTCGCCGAGACGCTGCCATACGTTATTACTAGTCTGTCCAAGTCCATATTGTGAACGCGTTTGGGCTTTTAAGGGCCAATAAGTAGCGATATAATACGCGTACGGTCTCAGTTTACTCCTTACGTATGGTCCCATGTGATGTCAATTTGGGCACCATTTGGGGTCGGGGAATGCCGTCAGTGTACCATCACGAACAGAAAATTGAGATGAAACATTTAAATCTATATTTTGAATGCCTGACTTGTGGTTCTAATAATCTGGCAGGTGAGCACATGTAGCTCCAGATTCGAAACCTTAAAATTGATAAAGTACCTTATCTAATGTTATCTAATCCGTACCTAAGGTATAAGTGCCGCTTTACACCGCCTTTATGTCCTAAGCTCCTGTCGTAGTTTGTAGCTTGCAACTTGCCAAAAGGGTCCTTAATTTGTATGAGAATTGCCATGCAACTACAATTTCGACTCTAACACACAAATATTCGCCATGGCCGAGAAATATTGCGTTGAGAATCTTGCGGTTTCGGTGCTTGACAATCTTCGGTATCAACATGATTGGACTGAGCTACAAATATTGACTCATTCCCCCGTGGATGACTTACCTCTGCCGCGACCCCTAATATCTGGACTACCTCCCCGTCGACTCTATTTACATCCAGATGATCAGATTGAAATGCTTAAATCCCACCCGAACCCGGAAGGGAGTATTCCGGAGACACCTGTGACCGAATGGGTACTACCAGTTCACCTGGCCGAAAAATGGACACTGAAGGCATTCGCAAGCGTTTTTGATTCCATGCCACCAGAGAACTCAGCTTCTCCGCATCGTGTTAAAAGAGTACTACTCGCTACAGTACATGATGATTCTACCGTCGTTTACTACTTCATGCATGATGGTATTGTCAAGCCTCGGCAGAACTAAATTTAGGAGGAGCAGTTCTGTTCCGCTCGAGGGTCTGCAATGACTCCAAACTGTCCTTCAGTCACGGCTTGAAAATCACCTTTTGCACTTTCATCTTATCAAACAGATCGTATCCGGATACGGCCATAGAAAGGGGCATGATTTTCTCGAACATGAACCTGCTAGGGATTAGCCAGTGCCGATAGCTTGTCGACTCAAGCTTCGTGGCAAAGAAGAGCTAACTTACCCAAACTTATGTTGGTTTCTTGCAAGGACGCTGAGTGCATCGGCGAATATCGAACGAACTGGGCATCTTCCCATCTGTAACCTCACGTTTTTGCTACGCCAGTGTCAGTCATAAGAAAACTCAAATGTGGGCTAAGATACCGCGTACTTATACCCTTCAGTACCACTAAATGGGATCTGAGCGAATTGTTAGTTGGAAGTACGTGAGCGGGTATACCTTAGGGGCTAGATTACCTCGGCATTGTGGACGCCTATACTGCTTATGAAACCGAAAGGTCTCAGGACATCAAACGCCGTCTTCAGGGCAGGGCTTAAGCCAACTACTTCAATAACTGCGTCTGCTCCTCGGCTATCTGTGGCTTCTTTGATTCGAGCAATCATAGCCGACCTGTCCGTCGCAAAGTTAAGGGGTTCTGCACCCAAGCCCTTTGCGAGCTCAAGACGGCTATCGATGCTATCAATGGCAAATAGATGTTTCGGCTTGTACTCCAGCGCAGAGACTATGGCACACAGTCCTACCGGTCCGCAACCGATAACCACCACTGTGGCTTCGGACGGATCTTGCGAACCGAGGCTATTGAATGCATTCCTGGCGCCGAAGAAGCCTGTCGGGAATATGTCTGCCATGAGCACCAACGCATTGTCGTCGATCTCGGGTGGCGCCTTCATAGCCGTACCGTCTGCAAGGGGTACTCGCACATAATCCGCTTGAGCGCCATCCAGCTTTTCCGAGCCAAACAATAAGCTATGTTCACACCGAGACGAATACCCATTTATGCAGTAAAAGCAGTTCATGCTACGGAGCATATTAATGGATTATTCAAATCGCATGTAGAGCACAGTCTAGCCTACCAGGACACGGTGAAAGGAGATACCACCTTATCTCCAATCTTGACAGATTTAACATCGCTACCCGCTGCCACAACCGTGCCGGCGAACTCGTGGCCCATAATAAATCCTGTGTTCGAGGGTTGGTGGCCTCTGAACGTATGAAGCTCACTAAGGGGTTTAAGAATTAGTTAATTAGCTTAGGGAGGGAAGCAATATGCTACATAATACGCACGATCCACAGAGAGCCGTTGCGTCAACTTTGACTATGATGTCTCCATCGTCTTGTATTTTGGGCACCGGCCGTTGCTGAAGCGAAACCTTGTACGGACCGTCGAACACGACAGCATTCATCGTAAGGGGCAATTCCATCGTGATACGCCTTAGCAATAAGATACTAGAAGCCCACGTTAGTTACGGATTTCCGACTTCTGTCTAGATTAGTAAGGATATCTATTTACTGGACTTGTTACTACTGATTCTGTATCAGTGTAGCCGTTGTGTTCTTTCGGCCTATTTACGACACTTCGATGTCACCAGTTCGCTATGTATTTCGATAGAGAATGCGGGGGATCGTACATATACTATCTCGAGTGGGGTAACCCTAGTATATGTAGGTATCTTCACGAACACCAATTTTGGTTTACTTCCAGCTCGGTGTTTTGAGACCTCTGATTAAATCCCTAGCCATACCTACATGTCCAAACCTGACACTTAGCGTTTGCAGATTCTAAGGATCCCTTGGGGTTTCTCCGTTGTCTCATCTACTTTCTTCAAAAGTTGACGTTCGTAATTAAGCAATGATATTCTCGGCAGCACCCCGCAAAGGGGTTTCAAAACAGTCCAAGGCCAGTATATTAATACAGAGATAGACACCGTCTAACACAACACAGCCTTTCCAGTTCGTCAGGTTAACCGATGTAGAAGGACTTGGAAACACTCGACTAGTAGTCCCGATAAGTAGCACGATCGTGTACGCGCAACACTCAAGATCAAGTCGTAATGACTGACGCATAAGAGCAACCGGTCGCTATAATCTACGCCTAAGTGGATATGAAGACCTAGAAATATGAATAGAGATATGACGGTGTCCTGCGGTGCAATATAGCGCGGCCAACAAACGTCTCCACGTGTAAGCGACGATGTATCCGAGATACGCTATTATCCACCACGTTTACATTATCTCACCTCAAGTTATCTCTCTAAAACAGTGTGGCGCCTTGCGTTCTGTCTTGTTCTACGTACTCATAAACAGCCGGAGTTGTCTCCTCTCAAGGCTTAGCTAGACGAGGCGCCGAGCGCCAGGCTCCGAAGAAACTCGTACCATATCAGAGCCCTACTCCTCTAGGTTATCACTTATGCACTGTGGAGACGATTTTCGCGGGGCGCCACTATCGTGCAGAGTGGTCAAGCTGCTGATTACGGAGCGGAGCCCGAAAGCATGTAACCTACATACATATATCCCTATCCGCTTGCTGGAGTACGTAGGTTAGGTAGTCATCCAGCCCAAGTGGTTGGTTGGCTTGAGGGTTATACAAAAAGTTTTGGTCCTACCCTCTTGTGTCAATTTAATTGGACATCCGGGAGACATGTGTTAGTTGGGTGCGGCTCATAGGAGGCTCAGCGAGGTGGCCCCCAATGCAGGTCAACCGAAGCGGCTGAATGAAGGTTTCAAGGAATCTGAAGCAAGGTTCTTCCATGCCGCTCCCGACGACAGAGGGCGTACAAGGGAAGCCACAGGTATAGTAAAGGGAGAAGATGAATTGCCTAGGTAATGATGCGATGTGACGATGGCGGTTTGTCTCTAGAGACATGATCCGAAGGGACCAATCGTGACAGCTAGGTGTTTGCAAGGCGTCATCGTGTACGCTGAGCCGCCAGCCTAATCGGACACCGCCTCACTAGTCGCGCGTACGACTCTACATACTATGTACGCTATACGTATTATACATGCATATACAGTATATACTATGTAGTTTATAGACCAACTATCACACGCACCATGGCATTAGTCATGGTGTTGGGCTTGGGGTAAGTCGTGATGGGAGAGCTTTTTAAATGGAGCAGTTAATGCAAACTGCCAGGAGGCATGTAGAAAGGGTGGTTTTGGGGTCCGCAGACTCTGCACCGGCAACGTTACCCATTGACGGCAATGGATCACCACATGAATCAGCCAGCCGCGGACGGCGTGGGAAAAATAACTCTCTTTCTGGGTCGTGCAGGTCATAGGCTTGATAGGCAACCAGTCATGACCGTTGTGAGGTCCAATTACATACATACATAGTACGTTAGAAGTCGAGCACGAGCATAGCCGATCTTCGTCCTGCCTCCCGGCCCTACATAGGCCGGACTATTTGCGATAGCATTGGAGAAAACGCGAGTCCGCGAGGACGTGCGAGAGAGAGACGCATGAATATACATCCTGGTTCGGAGCTGCGGGGGGATGATGGGATGATGAAAGGCTAATGCTATAGATATATATAGGTTGGCATATTCTTGGATAATATATAGAAGACGAGTAGAAGCCGTAAGCTTGTACGTGTATGTGTGAGATAAATAGCCAAGATGAAACAAGAGAAGAGGAGTCTCATGAAGCCTTAATAACCGTCATACATGGGACTTGGTCTGAGTCTACACTAGGTCAGACACATTGCGATCTCTTATTAAATATTATGACTGGGTTATACCTATGACTACCTACATATACCTTACGTATATGCGGCGGAGTACATGGATGAGGGCATTTATCATGCAGGTGAGTCTGGCGTTTGAAGCATCTAATTTGTTGGCGACGACATGGAGTAGTAGGGTATTGTATGTGCTATGTATGTGGTACGGGACCCTCCATTCTTCCCTCCTTCAAGTATGTATGTTTCCCACCCCCCACAAAATTATCTCTATCTCTCACTCATACGGGGATCCTCTCGGAGCGAATTACTCTCGCACAGCCAATCCCTCGGCATCAAGTCGAATATGTAGACCGCGGACTATTTTCGTCATCATAGGTATTTATCCCTTTTTCCCTTCTTCTTCTTCTTCGAGCTATTGGATAGTTCGAGCTTAGTATTCGTCTACTAATGTATGTATGTGTGCCCGGAATTGCGGCCCACTCGTCACCTTGGAGCTGAAGTGAAGCGAGAGCCTCGGGCTAACGAGAAAAAGAGAGAGAGACTTGGAGCTGTCCTGTCCTGTCGAATCCTTTTTTTTTTTTTTTTTTTTTTCTTCTTCTCTTGTTTTTCTCGTGCGCGCGCGGGCATACCTTTTTTGGGCAAGTAGGTAGTCTAAGGTCGATTTCGAAGAGGCCTCCCATGCTATTCTATGTACAGGTAGGTATGTCCATATGTCCCCACAGAGTGAGCGGCCAAAGACCCTGCACAACTCCTCTTTCTGTTACCGGGATCGTAACCCAAGATTGTAATAAGTGACGCATTGCGGTCTACCGACATTTAACGTCTAATTATATTGTCTCGGTGGTATTTTTTATTTTTTTATTTTTTTTTTAAAACAGAAAAAGTGCAGCTAAAGGTCGCAGGCGTGCCTGATCCCCAACCCTCCTACCTATGTGCTAATAAGAAAAATAAGACACATCAATAATAATACCCTTTCCCGCAGGCATCCATGCATCAAGAGGGCTGCCGGGTCTTGCGGTCAGCGACTTGCAGATGCGGCTGTATCAATCATCGTGCCATATGTACTTTATTCACTCCACGTCACATATACTGGGCTAGACCCTTTTATATACTCCAAGCTGGTCCGTTCTGAGTGGCTTTTTCTATAGTGCTACCGAATCGTGCAAATCCCACCCTTTTCTTGCGTGGGCGGCACGTTGTTAGAGAGACAAATAATACATAGTAGATGCGTTCTTTTACACACATTGGCCCCATTAATCGTCATATCCAGACTCGGAAGCTGAAAGCACATCCCCCCATTTAGTATTTAGTTTGTTCGTTCGTTATGAGTCTCCTACTAGGTATGTAATATCCTACTGGCTATCTGATGTACGTAATATGTTAATTCCTATGTAGGTAGTTAATGTGTTTGTTCTGGCGTTTCCAGCTCTTATGGGATTCCCCCCCCTCTTCCCCTTCCCTTGGAACCCTTTCCCCCCTCCCTATTTCTGCTAGCTATGTGATATAATACATTATACAATACAGTATAATTGATAATTGAATAGTTAACTACCTAAGGTATAATAGATATCCTGAGTGATTATCTTTAGGTCGAATTTGAAACCTATTAGTTTCCCATAGATCCGGTCGTGCCGCATTCTTGCACATAACATACATAATATGTAATGTATGGAGAGTGAATATATGCGAAGCGACCCCGCCTCATCCTACATAGATCGAGTCGCCTTGTATCAGCACGAAGATAGATACCTACTGCCGCTCACCTTCGTGCGTATTGAATGGATAGCCAAGAGGCACAGACCGTAGGTAGTCCCCAGATTCGCAAAACCCACCCCGTAACCTGCCTACCTAAGATAATGTGTCATAAATTCTCGCCGCGGTTACGAGCAAATTCACGCTTGTGAATAACTATGTAGAAATGTAGAGGTGCAATACACCTTTCCCTTCTGTCTCATATACTTTTCTTTCCCCTTTTCTGTGATTCTCTCGACTCGCTACCATTGCTCTGCTCTGCTAAGCCCTCTTTCTCGGACCTCCACTATCCTATGGGAGTTGTGCTATATGACGTCCAAATACGTCTGAATGAAGGGCATTGGTAATAGTTCTACTGATATACGGCCATACGCCCCCCTCCCAGTAATCAATATTGGATCGTTATCTGGATCGCCGCATCTTTCCAATACTACCTGCTACATAGCAACATACATAGCGAGCGCTGCATTTGTCTGATCGGTGCCTTTATCCCCGCAAAAAGCCGGCCTAGATATTCTAGTCCCATCTGACGCACCCGACTCGACGTCAAATTTCCACTCTATTCGTACACTCACCCAGTTGGACGCATCTCTCGCCCATCAAGTCCGTCCGCGCTATTACTCGTTTGTCGATTTTCCCCGTCGTCTGACTGATACGTATATGTAGGTACACCTGTATTCACACATACATACAAACATAACAACGTATAATACAAACATTGCCTACCTGCATATAACAGAGGAGTAACTAGCGCAGGACTTGACTCTTGAGCGAATTTGCAGAGTGAGTGATCGCTGGATTGCTGCAGTTGCAGTGCAGTGGGATTGTGAATTACACAATTGTATTGCTCTTCTGCTGAGCTCTGGGAAGGACGGTTAGCTGCCGAGGCTGCCGCTGCCGCACCGAAGCAGGATCGAAAGCCGGGGTTGTTGATGAGGCTTTGGAAAGTCGCTAAGCAAGAAAAGTCGCTAAAAAAGCCGCTAGACGGCGGAAACGGGGATAGCCCAGTTAAGGCGGCAGGTACAATAGGTACAAAAGATTTGGAGTACTACGTGGGTACGCTGATACGCTGCCCGATAGGTACGCCGGTACATGAATACCTAAATACAAGAGCAGATATACGAAGGTACTTGTACATACCTCGTGCTACCAGTCAGCCAGTGCGGTAAGTGATTTATGTTTTATGTTTCTTTTCCTTGGGACTTGATGGGCAGGTCCAGTCCTTGGATCATCCACTCGCAGCCGCATTCTTCGCCGCACGCCTCTTCCTTCTTGGTCCGTTCAACCTCTTACCATCAGTGGAGTCATTCGTACAACATCCCCAGACTCATCCCTCAATTGGGCTCTTAGACACGGGAAACCCTGGAAAAGGCGTGCCCTTCTAACATCTTATTTTATATTACCTGCCTATGTATAATTGCTGTATTTGTATTTGTTTTTGGTTTTGCTGTATAATGTATATTGTATATGTACCACTGGGTTAGGTCAATGCCTTACCACATTCACGTTGGCGTATTCCACTTTCCAGGAAAAGTCCAAAAAAATCTACTATTATGTATCTCCCGCTTCTCTTTCCCTGGACCCTTGTAACATGGCTTTGCATTAATCGTTTCGTTTCCTTTTTTTTTTTTTTTATCCTTTCAGGTCTAACTCCTCACACTTCATTTTCTTTTCCCCCCCTTCCCGCTTCCCAAGGGTTCCCCACCATCCATCAAGTCCCAGAAGCGACATGACGGAAGAGACATCGTTTCTGACCTGAATTTTTCCTGTCAGGATCCCTTCTGGATTACCGACCCCTGCAACTTCGTCCAAGCAGAAAGCTTATAAACCCCCGGTCTTATTAAATGCGGGTTTTGCCTTTAAGACCTGCCTATCACACGGCGCAATCTGGCAATTTGACTGATCCGATCCCATCGGGTTACCAGCGCCAAATCCAAGGATAACGACCTCACCTGCTTGTCTCTACCCTGCTGGCCCTGCTACCTGTCTACCTACACTAGTCAAACAGGTAGACTAACCTATCTGGTCCCGTCTAGCCAAGACTTAAGGGCTAAAGTCTTGGCCAGCCTATGTTTCTGCGCCCATCAACCCCATCCCACTTACCCAGACAACCTAGACAACCTAGACAACCTGGACAGAAAGTCAAGAGCGAAGAAAACGCGGCTCCGCAGCATCTCTCCCCCGCCTTACATTATTTGCGCCAAACCTTACCTGACCTGACTTGACCTGCCTTACCACGACGTTACCTACGCAGCACTACCGTACCACTCCAATCTCAAGTCGAATCTTCGGCGGTCACGAGGCAGCGAGGATATACTTGATATACTGGCTTGAGTCCTTGGCAGCAACTTCAAATCCACATTGCAAGCTACTCTCCGTGTTCCCTTCCCATCCCTTCACCCCCCCATAACCATCCCCCATCCAGGACAGGACATACACTACTTGCCGTTATACCCACTGTCACCGTACCGTATCTACTTTCTATCGTCTAACCCAAATCTATCATTAACCGCATCCTTCTCCAAAGGTCTGTTTCTAACCGAACCCTCTCCTTCTTTATTTTTCAACTCCCCCCTTGCTTTTTTTTTTCATTTCTATTATTTTCCTTTTTTTTTCTTTTCCTCCGGCTCTGCCAATTTGCGCATTCTGGCCAAGGAACTGCTCAGTTCTAAGCTGGATACCGCGCACAACCACCCCGTATTTTAGCGATAGGGTCCAAGTACCCACCAACCCACCAATCCGTGTGCGGCTCGTTGCGGCAGACAAGCCCAGTGCGCGGTGTTACTCAACTAAACGGTCGAACCTGTCTGCCCAATCGACTTGGTAAACCCGGTGTGCGCCTGGATAACATTTCACAACTTCGCAGCTTCACTTATATGCGAATGGGAGGGCGACCGCGACTTCGATAGTGTTAAATCACGTTAGCGCAATTTGATCTAAACTCCCACAAGACAACCGGCAATCTTTATTTTGGTTTTCTGATGATGACTTGAGTCGCCCAATGCGTGAGTAACGGCCATTCCATGCTAGAGAGTGAAAGCATGACTGCGACCGTCGATTCGGCCCTCGCTCACGACCCTTCAGCTAGCGACGACGTGTACGATCCGGATGACGTTTTACCCCAGAACAGTCCCTTGATGAAGGCTCACCGCCCCAAACTCGAACCCTCGCCCTCCCCGCCGGCGTTACCTATTCCTAAAGTCAGTCTTTCTTCTAGCTCGGGTCGGATATCTTCTAATCGACGACAAAAGGTTCGTCCGAGCCTCGGCGATGCTGTGCTGATCCATTATCTGGACGGCGGAAAACGGCCCGAAATCGTCGCCGAGGCATGGTCGCGGCCGCTCGCTCATTACGACGACGAGGACGAGGACGACGGACAAAGTAAAGGGGACACGGAAGAAACGGTCGACGAGTCGGGGGACGAGGATGATACTAAGAGTCACGAGATGTCCCCAGGTCCTGCACATCGCCGTGCTTTTCGTGCTGCCGAGTCGACAGTATCAAAGTCTATAGATTTACAATTTCTCGCGACAAACGCGCTCGCTGCTGCTAAAGCGGCATCGAAACCAGTAGATACGGATGATTCGCAAATAGCTGATGACGATTCTAGAGTTGCGCAAAGAGCGACGCCCGCTCCAGCCTTTAGGACAAATGGCGCACGAGATGATATCGCGATGAAAGATGCAAACAGGCCCGTTCTTCAGGCGCCTATCTCTCCTTATGCGTCGCAGGGCCCACAGGAGATGTATTCCCCTCGGAATTACACCCCAAGTCAGGTCCTGATGCATCCAAACAATGTTCGATCGCCGCCTGGTTTAAATACCCCCACCGATCGTGGGGAGTTGCCTCCGATCCAAGAGGTGTCTCCGAAATCCGACTCGACCAACCACGATCCGCTGCCCTCTATAAGGGCTCAGCTACTCGATCAGTTCACAGGTCCTCCGAAAGAACTAGCGATGCGTAGCGGACCTCAGTATCCTCACTCCCCTCCAGGTGGCCCACCGCGCATGGGCGGAATTCATGCATCACCTCCGATATCCCCTAATGATGCGTATCGCCCCCCAGGCATGCCTTCTCCAGCGCACACGCTCCCTGCTATGAGTCCTTTTTTCTATCCAGGCGGCAATAACACAAACCATCATCGATCTGGTCAGGATTATAGTAGTGGCAGCAATGCGGACACTCCAGGTGGTAGCGGTGGTGACGCTTCGACACCCGCCACTTCTATCACGGAACGGATGAGCATTGATAATATGACAAATCCCGCAGTTGGCGCATTCGTTTGTACTGTACCAGGCTGTACTGCGCCTCCGTTTCAGACACAGTATCTGCTCAACTCACATGCAAATGTGCATTCTTCCGCTCGTCCTCATTATTGTTCTGTAAAAGGATGTCCGCGGAGCGAGGGTGGGAAAGGCTTTAAGCGTAAAAATGAAATGATCCGTCATGGTCTCGTCCATGATTCGCCTGGGTACGTGTGTCCGTTCTGTCCAGATCGAGAGCACAAGTACCCCAGGCCAGATAATCTGCAAAGGTGAGATATTTCTTCAGGACTAACAAAAGCAAATTAAGCGGATTTTAATCGTAGAGTTAGGCACGTACGGGTTCACCATGTCGATAAAGATAAGGATGATCCGGCCCTTCGCGACGTGCTTTCGCAGCGCCCAGACGGACCCAACAGAGGACGGAGACGCCGCGGCGGTCCGTGAAAATCTTGGAGGGGCGGGGTAACGAGAAAAAAAAAACGAGGAACGCGAAGAATGAATGCTTCTGACGATACGATATATTGCCATTCTATTTTAGATGTACATATGGTGCAGATGATATCCCGGAAGGCGGCTGGTTCTAAAGCTTTGGACGCTGGTTGTCGCGTCGTCGATATTTGATTGAGGGACCGGGGGAGGCTTCTACGGATCATACCTCGACCAAACGGGAGGAGTTGGCGTTCTGGGCGTAGCCAATTATACCACATAGGGGAGTGCTTATTGATGGGCTTATTATTTTTCTTTTGCTTTTTTTTTTATGTTTGCGAGGGCTTTGCTCTACACGTTTTGCTCTACATACACTACATATACCTACTCATTCGCTTATTTTATCCCCCCTTTTTCCCTCACCACCGCATGCACTATTCGAAGTCGGGGCAAATCCGAATAGGGCTAGGTAACCTTTATACGATGGTTGGTAGCCGAGGAGTGCTTCGCATCACATAGCTGGCTAGCTAAGTTGGTTGGCCGGGCGAGAAATCCACCTACCTATCTAGCCCTGCTCACCATGTCCGTATTCATGTTCATGTTCATGTTCATGTTCATGTTCAGACCCGGAGGGGCGAGCATAGTTGCGTAGCAGGAGGTACTACGTATGTACCTACGCTGACTACTACGGAAATTCCTGCCAGTCAGCGAGCCATAAGATGGGAAGATTGCTGGTTACTTAGGCAGGTATAGCTAGCTAGCGATCTACGGTCTTCCATCGAGGTAGCGTAGAATATAAATTATCAATTATCCACGTCCACGACAACTCCGGCTTTTGAATGAAGACCCGATAAATGAAGGGGACTGAAGAAAAACGAAGAGTAGATCAATATATAGTACCTTTTTTTCTTCTTTTTTTTCCCCCTCCCTCTTTTGCCTTGTGATAAACGCCTCGAAATCTTAAAAAGCAATATCGCTGTATAACTACTTAAGTAGGTAGCTAGTAACCTAGGTAGGTAGCTGTAGTCTCTAAGTAAATATGTAGGGGTAGCTAGGTAGTTCGGTGTGTACGCTAGGCACCATAGCAAGCCCCTGTTCCTTTATTCCCGTGTTCCTTACCCACCACACTACGCCATTTCTCCGGTTCCGTCTATACAACGTAGACCACCCGCTCGTAACCTCCTCCGTCTCGCTTTTTATGTATGCTACTCGTTGCCGACGTTTTCATTCTCCGCTAAGGGTATACGGGTAGGTAGGTAGATATTCATATACGGATAATAATAAACCACGTAATGATCAACTTAGCCCGGTCAGGTCAGGTCACATATGCACCGTCTCCCACGTCCCAACCTGTACTGGTCCCTCGCTGAGGATCTCCACTTGCAGCTCGCCTCCGTTACCGTTACCGTCACCTATCGATGGTGGGGAGTGATATAGACCCAACTGTTCGATAACAAGCCATAACCCGCGGCCACGGGGATCGATATCGAATTCGCCCGTGCGCAGCCCGTTAGCGCCGACTTCTCTGAACTCGCCTGTGCTGGTGGTGGTGCTGTCCGTAGACGCGATGATCAGCCTGTCGGGCCCCGTGCCGTATTCGATGCTCGCACGCACGGTGGGGTGCGATCGCGGCGTGCTGGCGCCTCCTCCTCGGGGCGTGGCGCGATAGTTATCTCGCATTGTTACGACAACGCTTGCGCGCGTGAGCCGCGCTGCTGAAATGGTGGCGCGCTTCTTTTTGTGGACTTCGCTGTCGGAAGACGAAGACGACGAAGACGGACCGTGAAACACGAGATCCGGCAATTTTGTGCGCAAGCGACCTGCGGCATCGGCTGGCACTGGGGCCACAGCGCAGGCAGTATCGGAACCGACGCGTAGTGTAAAGTCGGCCAGGCAGCCCGGTTCAAAAGTCGAGCATACGACAGTGTAAGTACCGGCGTCGACGGTGGGTGCCTCTGCGAGTGCGCAGCCGCGCCGGTAGTCGCCCGACGTGACGACCAGATCACGATTTCCGACGGCCGTGACGCGGCGACCGCCAGCCCACACCAGGTCAATGTGCACGGGTAGGTCATCGCGAGCAGTGGATAATAGGAGCGAAAGAGGTCCTGCTCGGGGAAGAACAAGGCTGAACTGGGGGTTGTCTAGGTAACTGGAGGAAGCAGCGTTACCACCGGCGGTGCGACGTGTCCAGGACCCCTTTACATCCACGTAGTGGCGCAAGGCGGGCTCGGCTGGGGCGACAACGAGAGGAGCGCGCGAGAAAAATGATAGGGTAAAGGAGTACTTTGGGAGGGGTAATTCTTGAGCGGCGACAACAACGGTGTAAGTGATACCACGCTTGGCTTCGAAGGGTGCGAGCGTTTGCGGGGAGTCTATAAAGTCACCGCGGAAGATGGGCTGGGTGCTTAGCTGCACACGCTTGCCTCCGCTATTGGCAAATATGTATATACTTATAAAGCCGAGTCTGCTGGACACCTCGGCGAGAGAGGAGATGGTGGCATCGTCGTCGTCGGTAGCACGGTACTTGCGCATAATATCGAGCTCTTCGTCTTGAAAATGACGGCTTAGCAGGATCCAGGTGCTGCCGTCTACCGCACTAGACATAGAGTACTGGGGGTTGTGTGCGAAGGAGCCAGTCATAGTGGCCTCGGGGAGCTGCCAGGTGAAGTGGTGGTCCTGGCGCTCGGTGAAGAGGCTCGGGTTCCAATTCAGATAGAGAGATTCGAAGTTCTGCGTCACATCATCAAAACTAATCCAGAAGGAGCCTGGCTTCAACTTGACTGGATGATCATCTGTTGCCTGCTGTGATGCGTCGAACGACCTTGCCCCTTTCCAGCTGAGACCGTCGCACCATGGGTTTTTGACCAGTAACCTCCTACTTTCTGATGTCTCGGATATGTCAAGGACCGCGTAGTCGTGCTCTCCTGCTAACCCCAACGTCTCCTCCTCATCCGGCGAGAGCCGCCCTGTCCCTAACGTCACTACTACGTCGCCATAATCGTAAGCCTTCTTGACACGCTTCCATGTGCGGTCCCAGTCTACCTCATCGCTCTGCAGGAACAGTTGCTGCGGTATCCAACCTGTCAAGACGTATAGGTCGGTACCGGAGTTACTTCCCGGGAAGTCATACCCGCCCCGAACCTTCAAGTAGGCTTTCTCCATAAGGGCAGGCCAGATGAGATTCGGATTTTGGCGGTCTACAACGTATAGGGTGCGGTCCGTCGAGGATGAAGGGAGACGATCATCAATGACAACTTTCCGGAAGCAGCCGTTGAAGAACATGCGGAACACATACTTCCCACTGGTAGAAACCTTTGGCTGTCCGCTCTCGGAGTCTATGGGGAACATTAGGGCTGGTAGGATAGATGTAGGGCCCGGACGCAGGTGACGCATACTGGCGCAGAGGCTCGCAACGACAGAGCAGTCCGTTGTTATGTCCTGAACTAAGTCATAGTCGTGTTGGGCCTCCATTAGGAAGTCGTTATTTTGTTCAGCAGAATTCGGCGGAGTCTCTCGGCCCAAAATCTCCAAGGGTCGTTTCCAGCCCGAGAAAACGGTTTCCTGGCGGGCGGATAAAGAAAAATTCGAAGGATCGCTATAAACATTGCCGCTGAATTCATTAGGGTTGGGATCTGAGTCCCATGGAGGAAAGATACTTCCGTAAAGCCGAGAGTTACGAAGTAGGATAGTTTGCTCGCTCGTAGGAGTTTGGCGTACTGAACGTGGCAGCCTCAGACGCTTCTCCACCATAGCGACGCTACCCCCGGCTTGAGACAACTTCTTGAGGTTCTCGGCCTTGGAGAGTAACGACTGGCATTTCTTAATTAGACGGCTTTTATCCTCGG
Source organism: Daldinia vernicosa (assembly GCF_022497035.1). Taxonomy (NCBI): domain Eukaryota; kingdom Fungi; phylum Ascomycota; class Sordariomycetes; order Xylariales; family Hypoxylaceae; genus Daldinia; species Daldinia vernicosa. Next base: position 638,194 of record NW_025953925.1, read on the forward strand.
GGCTGGATGCTACTTGGGCTGCTTTCATATACAGTTCTGCAGCCGCTGTAGCATGATCGAGGGCTTCTCTGCCTTGAGTCCTAGAGGACAATGCCTCTTGTTCCTAAACACGGTTAGATTTAGAATGATTTCCTTTGATATTGCTAATTACCTTTGCCTTTGCCTCCATGGAGGATAGGTTTAACCGGTTTAATTATAGTGGCATCTGGGTTCTGAATCGACCGCGCTCGCTAGGTGAGCAGGGGGGGTTTAGTAGGCAGAGAGACCGGGGACACAATTTAGAAGCTCCACGTCAACTATTACTGGCAAACAACAGTAGCATCATATACCTCGGAAACCCGTCTGTTGGACCTCTCCAGGACATGTAAAACGGGATTCAGTTATGTAGGTAGGTGTCGAAGAAGACGGTGTTACGTTATAAATAACTGGCATGGCCCAAGGAGACAACGCATCTCATCGTATGGGCAAAGCTCCAACTGGGTGGATGATACGAATGAATACGAATGACATCAATATATAGATAGGAGGTATATATATATAAAAGAGACGAAGTAAAAGAGACAATTCGATACGTTACTTCATTTAGAAGTTTGTATAGGTAACTGGTGAGATAATTGACCTACCTACTACCAACCCACATTGAAAACATGTTTGTGAGTTCTAGCGTGACGATTCACGATGGTGCCTTCGGAGTTTTTTTTTTTTTTATGAATTGGGCTGCTGCCAGCTGTGGATTTATTAGTTGTTATGTTAACTTTCTATCATGTTGCACAGATAAGCACCTGCCTTAAGGATAAGGGAGACATTATTACATAAGGTAATGACACAATTACTTGGCTGACTTCCATGGTTACACTCTCTTCCCGCATTCAATTTGATTCGTGCGCATTCCTACCTAGGCTACACTAGGTAGTTGCCGACGGGGGGTGGGCCAGCCATTAATGGCCGAGGTCCATTATTCACGGGCACTCTTTTTAAACTCGGCTTTGCGTTTTAGATCCCCGATTTTCGCATCACCGGAGTGACGACGTCAGGACAGCTTCATTGTCCTGCGCAGACCCGGGGGATTAGTATTTTTCTCCATCCTTTATAGTTACTTCTTTTAGTGGTCTGGGCTAGTCTTTTACGGAAATGTATACAGACATTTGAATCGCATCCCTCATTCTATATTCCATGGTGCGGTAGCAACTGAAAACAAAAAGCAACCGAGTGCCCTTTTAACCATAGGGCTTTATCCGTGCTCGTGCAGGTAGTTTTACTTCCACCTTTCGATTTGTCAATTGCGATTTGATCTTGTTCCATAAACGCCGGCGCCATCAACCAAAACATTCTCAGAGTGCGAGCCTTCGATTGAGGCGAATATACTCCATCTATACTCCATCTAATTGTAAGAGATATCGACTGGCTGCTATGGCTGTGCAGTCAAAACCTGCTCCGCTACCGTCATGGGGTTACGCCGTAGCTGGTGCTACGGGTGCCGTTTTAGCCAATGCCTTAGTTTATCCATTGGATATGTAAGCTGTTCTTCGGACTTGCGCGGAATTGGTACTAATTACATATATGTTTCTACAGAGTAAAGACACGTTTGCAGGTTCAGGTTAAGCGAAAACCCGGAGATACGAGCGAACACACCGACCCTCATTACACGTCGACGTGGGATGCTATCACTAAGATTACCGCGGAGGATGGAGTCCAAGGATTATATGCGGGCATGAATGGCGCATTATTGGGAGTCGCCTCGACTAATTTCGCCTACTTTTATTGGTACTCGATCGTGCGAGAGCTTTACTTCAAATCGCAGAAAGTTCCGGCGCCGCCGTCCACGGCCGTTGAGTTGGTACTGGGCGCTATAGCTGGTGCCGTAGCTCAGTTATTTACGATTCCGGTGGCCGTGGTCACGACGAGACAGCAAACACAGAGCAAGGCGGATAGGAAAGGCCTCCTCGATACGGCTCGCGAGGTTATTGAAAGCGAGGATGGCTTCTTTGGTCTTTGGAGGGGGCTAAAAGCTAGCTTGGTTCTGGTAGTCAACCCGGCTATCACGTATGGTGCATATGAGCGATTAAAAGGCGCTTTTTTCCCTGGAAAGGCCCGCTTGACTGCAGGAGAAGCTTTCCGTAAGTTTATCCTGCTATGATTCGAAAGAGTAGACTGACCATAATCTATAGTCCTCGGTGCTATGTCGAAAGCCTTAGCCACAATTGTTACACAACCTCTAATAGTTGCGAAAGTTGGCTTGCAATCGAAACCCCCACCGCAACGTCAGGGAAAGCCATTTAAGGGTTTCATCGAAGTGATGCAATTTATTATCAAGCATGAAGGTCTGCTAGGCCTTTTTAAGGGTATTGGGCCCCAGATTGTAAAGGGGTTCCTGGTACAGGGAATACTCATGATGACCAAAGAGCGGTAAGTTTTAATACACTATTATATCAGTTATTATATCAGTCGTGGGCGCTTACGTACTAACTTCGGCTTATAGAATGGAATTTCTATTTATCCTCCTATTCAGATACGTTCGTAAGATTCGGTCAGAACACCTCGCTAAAGCAGCTGAGTTGGCGGCAGCCACTGCTTCAAGAGCGAAGCTTGCCGTTCCCGTTACAACCAAGTAGCCGAGTCTCTTAGAGAAGAATTTTAGAGGCGAAAGAAAATACATATACGCAAGTATATACCGAACAAGAGACAATGCATTTATATCATCGATTATGAGTTAGGAGTACAGGCAGACTAGGCGCAAGTATATAAGAATGTCTTTTAGGGATGTTTTAGAATCATATTTATAGGTACCTAAGTCGATAGTTTTAGCGCGGGTTAATAATTGAATGGAACAATTTAAAGCACTACTGTATTATATACTCGCTATGAGAGACGGGTTTCTTCCGATAGCTTCCATGAATTCTGTGTTTAATGTCTTCAGGCCAGGTACCATATACCTTTGAAACCTAGGTAAAAGTACTTAGGTACATTAATGTCGTGGCACCCTAGCACAAATTCTTCAGCCACTACCATCCATTTTGTTAAAACACTGTGGCTTGAACCCCTCGCTTAATTTTCTGCCCACAACTGGTAATAGCAAACGCACGAACTGAACTTCCATCTTTTCACTGACAACATCAACCTTCGTCGATTACCGTGTTTCCCCAAACAAACCGACGTCAACTCAGTCACAATGGCGAGTAAGTTAAGAATGCTGTGCTCTAATTGTCAGCGAATGGCCCGCTCACAATTTTATCATAGAGTCCAAGAACTCGTCTCAGCACAACCAGTCGCGCAAGGCTCACCGTAACGGGTATGTCCATTTCGAGTCGATAGAGCTGTTTAGATGAGGCATTCTAGACGGCTTATGCCCGCCGAATCCTGGCTGATGAATTGGCGGTGTGTAGTATCAAGAAGCCCAAGACCAACAGATACCCTTCCCTGAAGGGAACCGACCCCAAGTTCCGAAGAAATCATCGACATGCTCTTCACGGCACTATGAAGGCTCTGGTACGTCACTCGACCTATCGCACACGCATAACTTGAATATGTGGCGTGCGTAAATAAACATATACTGACGATTAATACAGAAGGAGTTCAAGGAGGGCAAGCGAGAGACGGCATGAGGTGGTGGATAAATGGGTTCCGAGACACGACGTCGCGAATGCGCATCAGGGCACGATTTGGGGTCATTCAGGCATGATCAAGGAGTCAAGGTTATGCATTTGCTGCTTGTATCCAGGCACAGTCTTCTACAATGAAGTAGAAGAAGAGGTAACCAACTGAGTTACATTCGCCAACGAATTTCCTGCGCCTCTGCAATTTTCTCCCTTCCGTTGCGCCCAGTATAACCGTAAGTTGGACCAATACGTGATGACAAAATGGCATATGTGTGTACAGTTCTAGGCCTACCCCATGCCTATCTACTGAAGGATATTTCTTCTCGTGCCAAGAGCAGTTCGCCAGTCAATTACCAAACACTCGTGCTTCGACCTGCTCTAAGGCAAGAGTGCATGGAGACTAGGCAACATTCCTAGATGGTCTATTTTATTTTGTCAATGGACTCATTGCATCCCTATATACCGTAGTATATCTGCTTAATAGGACAAGATGTAGACAAGCTAATTGTCTTGGGTTTCTGAACCATATTTAGTATCATGATTGTGGTCACGTGATACGAAGAGTCTTAAAAATGCTTCTTGACTTGGATAAGATATATCCTAATGGATGTGTGATGTCTTAAGATCTGTTAGGTACTTGGAGTTACAAGTTTGGTATGCAATCGAGAGTATCAGTGTCGAAGATTCAGACCGACTTGAGACAACCTCCGACTATATACTTCATACCCTTCTGTTTTAGATAGTTACCATCGTTAGAAATAGCCTCCAGTTATGATATGAAAATACACATAAATTGAGACGTATACGTGTTCTTAACGTCATTCGTATAAGTCCACAGCCGCCGTGCAAACATGGTAGTTCTTCGACAGATGGAACATGAAGGGTGTGTGTGGATGATCACGCCCTAGCCGACAAGCTAGGCGTTTCGAGTTCGCCTAGCCGCACTAATAGGGGACCTGTACTTCATACGAGGCAACGACTCCTCTCCAGCAGGTACCTACGTCTACCTACAATGGACGTAATACATAGGGGCTGTAATCGTAAGCCTTCCGGGCCAAAAAAAAGGCTTCGTCATTGCCGTTATTTCAGTTGGTGCAATTGATGCAATTGGTGGTCCTAGGTACCTACGTAACTACCTAACGTTGTACGTTATACCATGCTACTGTTGCACATTTAGATTGAATTTTAGCGCTGAGCCGTCTAGACGCATGCAAGTCGACACTTCTTGCCTCAAGGCTCAGACTGCACGAGCTGCGTTCGACTAATAAGGTTAAGAACGCCTTACCAAAAATAATGTACCTGCCTTAGATAGGGGACGTTACTTTACGCAGTGCACACTTAATGTACCTACATACATGTACATATGTTAGGAACTCAAGGCAACATCTACATTGCACGACCGGGAAGCGGACTGTAGCGGGCTGGCGGGCTGTAGGTAGATGTACCCACTAAAAAAAAGGGTTACGGTTTACGGGGCGGTCGGCCTTCTGTTGGAAAGCTGGTGCTTCGATCCATAGGATCCTTAGCCTCTGCAACAGTGCAGCGGTGCAGCAGGTGCAGCCTTTATGCCAAGGGTCTTTCCGAAAAGAGAGCAGGCTTTGTGCCCGAATCTGGCCAGTCCTTTGCTCTAGTTTCGAGTCTCCAGTCAATTCTCTACAGCTTCTTTTTCTCCTTCCCTTTCCTTCACATCCTCTTCCTCAGCAGCTCGAGGGTGACCCTGCCGCTGGTTCCTTTCTTTTTGGCCCTGGAGTAGAAGTCGATCTCAGTGTTATTGCTTGGTAAGTTCTGCTTGCTTTTTTTCTCTTACGCATCTCGTGACCCGTCGCATTCAATTCCGAATTAAAATTCCTTTGGATGGACAATATTACGGCCGTGGAAATTTAGCACCTATCACCGCCATGTCAGACGAGTTTGACGAGTTTGACTGGCCTTTCGTTGCCTCTTATGTCGTGAGAACTGTCATATGCCATGCGGCCCATTCTGTACCTACATCTACCCAGATTCCTCATCGGATTAGATCAGTCATCCGGCATACCGCTTCCTCTGTCGAGGTGGCTTTGATCTTCAACCAACGATGCATTTTTTACTAACATATACTTCTCATAGTCATCTATCTAATATTCTGCATTATCAATAATCACTTCGTTCCCAACTGCCTCCTTTCAAAGACTCCTTTGAGGTCAGCAGGCTACTGCAGGAGTTCTCGAGAGAAAGAAAAAGGTATTCTACCATCGTTCTCTGCTAGAGAGTTGAGCTCGAGCCTTGCAAGTCAATCACATCACGAACGACACATAACAGGAAGTTTTCACGCTATACTTCCCGTTAAATTGATTCGCCGACGTTTTAATTCCCATCGGTCTCTTCGCCCTGAAAAAGTGTCACAAGTTGACCACGAATCCTCGCCGGGCTATTTAGCAATATAATCGACATCGCTATCACTCCAGTATTCTATTATAACAACTATAACTACAATTCCTCAAGATTCAGATTATATCATCAAGGAATATTCTTGCCGTCGTTGCTTCATTTGCTATTGTGCAAAGACCTGAGCATTTTTACTTGGCAAATTCACGAACATTAGCTTTTCGCTGCATAATTTAGCTACCGACGACCATTCGCAGTTCTCCGAACATTTGCTACGATATCTCTCGAAACTCCCTTTAGAATCTACAACTTCAACGATACTATCAAAATGAACCGAAACAGTACTCCGGAGGCCTCGACGGCTTCGTCACTCCGTCCGCCGTCGTCTCGAACAGCCGCTACTAATAATCACCACCTTCGCGCATCTGCTGATATGGCCGCTCTTGCTGGTCCCGCAACGTCAAACCGTATCCGTCCCTCTTCGGACTTCTATGGCCAGCAAGGTCAAGGTCAAGGAGCCGCTGATGCAGATCCACAGGATAAAGTGACCCAGCAATGGATTGCTGATATTGATCAGTACGAGACAACTCTAGAAGAAATGGCCGCCGCCACCCTGGATCAGGATTTCAAGGACGAACTCAGTGCTATTGAACAGTGGTTTCGGGTCCTGTCCGAGGCTGAGCGTACTGCTGCTTTGTATGCCTTACTTCAGCAGACTACCCAGGTCCAAATTCGTTTCTTCATCCAGGTCCTTCAGCAAATGGGGAAAAACCATCCCATGTCTGGCGTGCTCTCCCCGGCCAATTTTGACAAAGGTATGTTGAACGATAGTTCCGTCCCATTTATCGTGATATAGTACTAACTACCTGGCTCTCCATAGATCCCATGTCGAATCGTCTAAGCGATGCTATGAATAAATTGAACGTTGGATCAGCTAGGAACTCGCTTTCGCAACCACAAGCATCGACTAAGAGACACTCCGGGCTTGACCCATCAACTATAAATGCTATGTTTCCTGATGCCGCGGCGGCCATTGCCACTGAAAAGGCCAAGTTTACCCAACAGACCGGAAACCAGCCTCCTTCAAACCGCAACAGTACAGCCGTAGATATCCGAAGCCCCTTAGGTGCACCAACCATCTCCGCCCCAACCGAAGGACTTGATCCCAATGCGCAGAATCCCGCGTCTCCTTGGGTCAACAGCCATGACCAAAGCGGCTCGCGACCTAAGTCGTCATCTGGTCAAACTCCCATGGGTCAGTTTGTTCAGCCCCCACCTTCGGCAGGTTTGAGATCGCCTCGACCCCAAATGGGCGGCGCCGGTAATATCCAAAGTACCACGCTTAATGCCCCAGATAAGTCGGCTAACGATTTGCCGCTTCTCTCTCCATATGCTGCTGGAAGTGGAAATTGGGCTTCAATGGTGAATACTCCTATGGTTCCGACATTTAACACTGGCAATTCCGCCAACCAGGCAGATATGGTGGCCAATGCGACGGCAATGAAGCTCGCGGCTTTATCTACAGTCAACAATCGTTTCGCCCTTGATGATGTACGCAAGTACCGAAGAGCCCGTTCTAACGACGCACATGGTCAGAACCAGAACTCTATGCAATCTGGACCCCATGCATCAAATATCCCCGGCGCAAACATTATCATGGTTAATGAGCATGGCCAGGTTCTGAATAGAGATCAGATGTTTGCCCTACAGAACCAGCAAGTCATGGGCGGGTTCGCAGCCCACAGATCTCGTCCAAACTCTCCTGGCATAGCAATGCAGGGTTTCGGACAAGTGCCTTTTGCTTCTCCGCAAAATAACGGCTTCCTAAGCGCGTACGATAGCGCACAGAACCCGCTCTTGAACAACGGACTTGGTGCTATCAACATGGGTCAACTTGGTGTGGGTGTTCCCGAGGGTTACCTATCTGACCACTCGGATATGGTTCGTGGCCGATCGCCCCGTGGACGCCGTGGAACCTCGAAGCCCCCAGAGGATCCTACCGACCCGACCCTTCTGCAAGATATACCAGCCTGGCTTCGAAGTCTAAGACTGCACAAGTACACCGACAATTTGAAGGACATGAAATGGACGGATCTGATTGAACTTGATGATAAGGCTCTAGAAGAACGCGGTGTCAATGCCCTCGGAGCTCGCAGGAAGATGTTGAAGGTATTCGAGCAAGTCAAAGGTAAATAAAATTCGTTCCCTGTGCCTTTTATACGGAATTGCTAACACATACACAGAGGCCAAGGCAGAGGGCAAGCTGGGCTAGCCGCTGTAACTTAATAATGACGATATTCGCCCACTACGACTGAATTGTCGCAATTTGAAGATTGAATTTAAAAGAACGAAAATAAGAAAAAAAAAAGCATTGGCACGAATCACACTGAGGATCCTCGATATCCGCTCGGCATCCTAGTCGTGGATTGAGAGATTTCTTCAATCGAGATATGAGGATAGAGTTTATATGAGCGGTTAGGAAAATATTTTGCTTTTCGCATCGGATAAAGGTTTGGACAGCAAGCCCAGGTTGAGATTTGATGGCCATGACAAAATCTATAAGGCGGCCCTCTGATAGCAGGAGGTGGTTGTTGTTATTGTAAAGTACAGATTAACACTATTAAGACGTAAACATCATCTTTATCCGAAATGAAATATAAGGGTCTTCCAGCTGGATGTGTCGTAATGCGCAAGCCAAGACAATACGCCTTCAAAGCCATTAACCTAGAAATGTATTCAGTTAAGTGATTGCAGTGAGTTTACACCTTGATATGCTGTTTTCTGGCGAGCCACCGTGATGGCTTAGCTTATGAATTTACCCGTTCCCATTATTAGTTGCACCTCGGTTAATTGCATCCAAGTATGTAGATAAGTCGGGTTTTTAATCAACGGATGGGACTTGCCACTTAGAATTTTGAGCTAACTACATACATTAGGTAGGTACTTTAAATCTTCACTTACACGCGGTGACCTTCTCTGCTTTTTCAACACGGTTTGCGATACCTTCCATTACTTACCCCGGCGGTTTTCTTCACAACTCATCCGGAATGGTCAATGTCAAGCCTCCGCTGTTCATATTGACTGATTGGGGCTAGCTTTCTCTAGATACGCTGCGTGCCATCGGCCTCCCTCTAGTTCAGACCATCTAGGTAGACCAGGACTCCGTCCCGTTCTCCTTTTTCCTCACAAGAAACTTATGTGGCACTTTATTATTTCACCATGAGTCACCCATTTTCGTCTACATTTGACGCCCTCCAGGCGCACTTTGCTCAGAAGGCAGACAAGCCAAATTCAGCAAATTCTCATCCGGGAAGCACAATCCCGCCGCCTCCACAGACGCAACCCTCAAGTTCTTCTCAAATTGTCCCAGATGCAGCTCGGTACGGGAGGTTCAGCACTGGCCCAAGCCATATGCAAAATGCCTATCATCCTTTGCCAAATACAGCTGCGGGAACGTTGCGGCCACAGCTTAGTAGTAACGTCCCTATGCCTAGGTCGAGCTATCCAGCAATTCAACCTTATCCGCCCCGGGAGATTCGACCTCTTCCAAGGAAAGAAACACCATCGATGATGTACCCGCATCCATCTCTTCACCCCAATACGGCTAACTCACAAGGCTGGGGGGTTCCTTTGGGCAGTGTGTCGAGAGATGTACCAAACCCTTATCCGCCCCCAGGGGCTCCTCGTAATGAGAGAAATCTTCCCCAGTCGCAAAGCTCAGCGGGTGTCTCGCACAGCATGCCAGTCAACACGGCGATCCAAGTAATGGCTGTAGAAGACGAAGCAGATCCAATGGATTCTGCTACCGACGCACTTCTAGAGCGACAGAATCACCTCAACTCGGAAAATCCCATGCCAAAACTCCGTCCTATGCGTGGACTCATCAGAAAGTACCTCCGTGCTGATATCAAGCCAGACCGTCCTCGAGGTGGCCACGGTGGTCGAGGCGCTAAGAAGCGAGGACCTCGGAAGGCTGCCGAGCCAACTGGCGATATTAAATATCGCCTTAATATGGCATCAAATGCGTACATGGATGGGCGTATTGACGAAGCCATCGAATTTGTAAACGATGCTATTCGTATAAATGCTGAGACTTATCGGGCATGGGTTCTCCTGGCTTCGTTACGCCAGGAGAAAGGTGATAGAGAGGGTCATTTCCATGCACGACTGTTCGCCGCGCATCTACAACCAAAAATCATAGACGAGTGGCTTCAGTGCGCAGAGCTAGCCATTGCTCTCCGAGAGGAAACCCCAGAACAGGCAGATGAGTATCTCGACAACGCTGACAAGCTTTACTCGAGAGCCCTAAGAATCGACAGCAAGCATAGCGGAGCACGTCATGGGAGGGCTGCGGTACGTTTTGAAATGGGCCACCTTAAGTCAGCAGTCAAAGACTATGCCGTCTTGGTCGAGCAGTGCCCATTCGATATATATGCCATCCGTAGTTACGCCGAAATATATGTTCTGCTCGCGGACACCGGGAACCCCCGGTTTGCAGATGGCCCTAGAAAGGCTATAGAGGCATATCGACGCTGCATCGCCCACTTTCGAGAAAACGGTTTCGACCCTCAATATCCTTTTGACTGGCAAGACATCAAAATCTTCGTCGAACTTCTTGCGTACATTGAACAGTTCAAAGATGCCATTCATGAGCTAAGATCATTATCAAGGTGGCTCCTCACTCGATCGGATGAGACGTTTTGGGATAGCCAAGGGGAGGATTGCGAATGGGATGAAGATAGCACGCGGCGATTAGAAGTAGAACAGTATCAGGATGGAAAGCATCCTTCTTCATCTTACGGAAAGGGTCTTCCACTAGAACTAAGAGCAAAACTTGCTGTGTATCGCCTCAAAGTCGGTCAAGAGGATGAGGCTATGGTAAGACTACATCCTCTGGTGCTGTCATCAAGAAAGCTAACATAGATCAGCGTCACTTAGCGTTTATTGATCCGGATATTTTCAACACGCCTGAACTACTCCTAGAGCATTCGCATCTTATGATTGATGCAGCTTCAGCATTGTACGAGGCAGGTCGCCTGCCCATGGCCTTACGTTTTTATGAACCGCTCCGAGAACCTGACCTTCTTGATACCGAGTCTCTTATCCGGGCAGGCCAGTGTTATTTGGACGCGGGAGATAAAAGACAGGCCGAAGAATGTTTTACAACTGCCATCGATCAGGATGAAGCCAATAGCGAGGCTTGCATCGATGCACGCTACGAATTAGCAAAGATGTACGAAGCCGCAAGAGAAGAAAGAGAGGCTTATATCCTCGTAAATGAAGCCATAAAACTACAGGAGGCCCACGACCAAGCTCGTGAAGAGGCCCGTGGAGATGAAGAAGACTTGGGTGAGGATAATGATGAAGGTCGGGCGTCAGACGACGATACTTCGCTACTCGAAACCGCATTGGGACGTGTCACTGGAGAAGATATAAGTGCGAACCCAAAGAGAGTCAAGCGTCTACTCAAACCAAAGGGCGAGAAACCGAAGCTGAAAGCGAAGTCAAGGCCGAAGGAACGCAAACCCCGAGCACAACCAGATCCATCAAGGAGACGGCGCAAGGTGTTTGGTCGCACTGACGAAATGCAGTTGGAAGAGAGGAGAAGGGCGGACGAACTATCCGAGGCATGGAAAGTCGTGCGTGACTCACGAGTTTCGACCGAAGCTGATGCTAATGGACCTTCCAATGCATTTTTATCCGCAGCTCGACTCCTTGTTGACGATTTCAGATCGTACAAGGACTTCTATAGTTGGGACAAGTATCTGGCGCATCTTGGCATAAATCAGGCCCGCGAGAAGGTCGAAGCCCGAAAAGGGAATCCAAACCTTCTAGCCATGGCAGAGCGTCTATCCAACAGTAAGTTGTATGTCCAAATAGCAACGAGCCTATACTAATCCAAACATAGATCTAAATCCAGAGGACTCTGGCGCCGAGAAGCAAGTCAAGGTAGCCGTGAGCTATCGAGGTGTCTCGTTTGCCGAGTGGCTTGATCTTTTCCTCGAATATGCCATCGGTCTGGCTCAAGTCGGGAGATTTCAGGATGCTTATCAAGTATGCGAATCTGCTCGCGATACCACGATATTCTCCAAGTCCAAGGAGGACGTATTCTTGATACACGTAACATGGGCTGGTATGATTCTCCTCTCAAATTGTAAGACGGACCATGGCTAATACAATGCAGCATGCGCATTACGTAGTAGAGACGAGGAGACGTGTGTAGCCACAGCTCGTTGGCTCATGAGGGAGTATCAGTACGATACAGACCCTTTCCGGATGTTCTCTACCTTATCCAGATTATGTCCATCGCCAGCATCGTGGTATGCCTCTGGTCCCGTCCAGAAGTATATGCTACGTCAGATCAAGCTCATGGACCGCGCTATTACCGCGGCGGCAGGGGCTGAAGACAGCGGGGACGAAGAGGGTGTACCCAGCGGCAGGGTTTACCCAAGTAAGGAGTTGGACATCACGTTGCTAATGCTTTACGGGCACATTTTGTTCATATCGAACAGCTTTACGTACGCATTAAGTGAGTAAAAAGACATGCATGATGATGTGTCGAGTTGTAGGCTACCGGGACACTAACACGGTTATAGACTACTTCATGAGAGCCTATACCTTAGATCCGACCAACAGTATGGTGATTCTTAGCGTGGGTCATTGCTATGTCCACTACGCATTGAAGCGGCAAGCCGAGAACCGGCAATTCCTCCTAACCCAAGGTTTCTTGTTTCTACACCAGTACTATGAGCTCAAGGTAGCCTCGCCGAGCGCGGCGCAGAGACAAGAAGCACACTACAACCTCGCGCGTAGCTACCACGCCATCGGCATCCCGCATCTTGCGGTGGAGTACTACCAGCGCGTACTCCAGGACGTGCCCGACGACTCGGGAAACGGTATCATGGGCAGGGACGACCTTAGCCAGGAGGCGGCGTATAATCTCCAGCAGATTTACTGGGCGGGTGGTGACGTGGGGGCTATTAAGGGGATTGGGGAGAAGTATTTGGTTCTTTAAGCATGATAATACGTTGTATTGAATACCTTGGAGTTACCCGAGATAGCTACCTGGTAGCTTATGTTAATTTGATACCCACGGCTTTGTCGCCGAACATTCTACCTTTGTACCCCTTCTGGCCAGAGTTGTTAGGTACTCCACCACCGATCAATGGGGAATTTGATTCTTACTGTGTATTGGTTCAAATAGCTAATGCAAGGGACAGATACCTACCTCGTCTGGTGAGGCTCAAGCTTCGAAAAACGTCATTGTATGACAGCTCTAAGAAGACGATCCGAATTCCCGGATCGAGATGCTACATAAGGGGAATAACCCCGGACCCATTCCCCATTTTATTGCCGGTTGCACGGCATGCATTGGTTATCTGTCGAGGCAATATGGAGTTACTGTTAGCAAAATATGTAAGGTACAGTAACAGGGATCGAGACGTGTAAAGGTCAAATCTGATCATCGTTCTACGAGCTCTTTTACCCTTTACCCTTTCAGCGGTAGTCTACCAGAAAGAGAAACGCAACGGTATGTAGTTATGTTTCAGAGTTATACATATGTAGAAGAGTGGTGCTGATGATGGCGATGACATCGGACTGACGACATCTATTCTCCAGGAACAGCAACGGCCCGGGCCCGTGCCCCCCTTCTCAGCCCTACGGCCGACACCGTAGCACGGTGTGTATTTGCTACGATATAGACGGCCTTGATCAATTCTCCCTTGGGACCCGGCCCACGCGACGCCCCTGTAAGCCACGATCCTTCATCGCGGCGAACATGCCAGCCGAGTCTTGATATCAGGATTACGAAATCAGTCTCATCACGACGCACGTCTATGACTTCATGACGGGCGAACTCCTGAATATCGGATATATCTCACCGCTTTGTTTCCCGCTGGAGTCCGGCAAAGATATAAAGAAGTCGGGTTTCGTCTTCAACGGACTTTTTCTTCTCTCAGTCCTCATCAGAATCATCACACTATCCACATCAACATCAACATCAACATAACATCGATATTGCAACTAAACCAAACAATCCACCGAAAACGGCTAGCTATCATCGCAGCAGTCCTCGACCCAACAACTCTCTGTCAGCACTTATTATTCGACATAGTTAGCCACCATGCCGCAGTACAAGACCGGCCAGACCGTCCGCTACAAGCCCATCGGCGGCCCTGATTCTGACACCCCGGAGAGCACGGGCAAGATCACCGACGTGATCACGGAGCCAGGCGTCCAGGCCGATCGTAACGTCCAGGCTAGCTCTGACGACCCGCGCTACGAGGTACGTTGTTCTCCTCTTAGGGGGACCCCTTTATTTATTTTGCCTTATCCCGCTGTTCTCTTTACATGTATTCCGTACGTTCATATAGGTTCATATTAGTGCTAACGGGTTGGTTTGGTGCGTGCGTATGTATAGATTCAGAACGACAACACGGGCAAATTCACATCCGTGTACGAGAAGAACATTCTAGGTCCTGCTTAAGCGAAAGGGTCTTGTTGAGATGATATTCTCTAGTTATTTGATGTGTTACATAGGATATTAGATACGGGTTCCTGTTTGTGCTTGTTAGTGTTCGCATGGCGTTCGATCGTCTTGAGTATCGTTACTACTAGCGATTAGACGGCTATAGAGTGACCAATACTTACGAATTCCGTTTCAGAAAACTGGATATCTTCGTGCATGACTCTTCGCGTGACCTCATCTAGTTGCACTGCCAGCGAACTTACAACCCCTTACCCAAGTCGACTTATAAGGACGTCGAGGTTGTTAGCCATAAACACCCGAGGTAATAAACCAATGTACATATACTCTTCATAGCAAGCCGGGAGTCAAACAACAAGCCCGGCCGTACTCCGTTTCCTCATACTCATTAGTCACGCGGACGCAAAAAACATGACATAAAACGATATTATTTACGCACATCGCCCACATACTGCAAAACAGCCAAGTAGCAAGAAATCTTATCGTATTCACATCACCATGCTCATGTTGAGAAGTAACAATTAGCCGTCTCCTTCACGCATCGCCCGACCAAAGGCCGCGCTCTCTAAATTCCAAGCGACGTCCTTCGTCCGGCAAGCGCAGTAGCAGCAGCAGCAGCAGCGAATATATACAGCAGCGCGGGTTTACTCTGCTCCCATCCCATCCTCGCCGCATCGCTCGGGAGGAAACAAGATCGCAAGATCGCAAAAACACACCGTGTGTCGTCGGCTCGGCTCGGGCAGTAGACTTCGTAGACGATGATGGACGACGGACATTGGTGTTGGAACAAGACCCGGACGTACAAAAGAGAGGGATATGGGTATGGACCTAATCAGAAAAACAAAACAAAAAAAAACCAAGATTCCCAGATAGGTATTGGTATGGTATGGTATGGTATTTCGTCATGATGAAGATGAACGATGGATGGTATGGTATTTAGAAGCCCTCGCGCCTCCCATTCTTCGCCCCCTGGACCGCCCGCACCGGGATGAGGTGTTACATAAGACGCGACGAAAAAAACAAATTTTCAAAAAAACCAAAGGTACACAAACGAATCTTTCTTTACTCCGAGCGCCCTACACCGATGATGATGATGTCGTTGTTAAAAGTTGGGGGGATGCCGCAAAAGAAGAGGGCTAAAAAAACTAAAAAGAACTAAAATAAACAGAAAAAAGTCGGCCGAGAAGTGAATATGAATGGGATCAGGATGAGAAGAAGAAAAAAAAAAAGCCCCCAAACCACAATTTGTAGCCTATACAATCAACAAAGTAACGCGATAAGAGAAACGCCGGCCTCATGCGAATACTTGTGAAACGAAACGAATAATACGGCAACGGTCTATACCGTGCCTCGAAGGCGTTGCTTGCGGGCTAACCAGTCCCCGAGCATATTATCCAATTGCTACGGTAATTGTTAGTCCAAAGTCAACAAACAGACAGACACTATTAAAAAAAAAAAAAAAAAAAAACCGTGTGGAAACTCACCGTCGTAATCTCAGCTAATCTCGCGTTCTGCTCGCGGAACAGAGAGCCGATAACGGGATGTTCGGGGCCCGCGGGCGCCACGTCGTTCTTGTCGTAGACGATGACGAGCAGATCCCGGATATCAGAGCCCGAGTCGAAGAACGCGCGAAGGCTGGCGTCGTTCCAAGTCGACGTAGTCGCTGTTGACGCCGATGTCGTCACCGAGTCTTGCTTTCCATGAGTCCTGTTGTCCGTGTCCACCAGCTCTGGCGACGGAGACGACGCAGGAGACGATTGGCCCTCCTGGCTGGAAGTATCAACCATGAGAGCGGGCGGGTTAGAGGATGACATGACAGGCGAGACCTGAATAGGAGATTCTGAGAGCCGCTCTTCGCCGGCGGGGCGTTGGGGCTTTATCGTTTGGTCGCTGAGCTCGGATGCTGACGTTTGAGTGCTGACGTAACTGTCCGGATACGCTCCCGGCAGAGTTGGTCGCGTTTGCTTATTCTCAGGAGGCTGTCGTGCGGGTTCCGGAGGTGTCTTGGTCGACGGTTGCGACGCAGTTTCATCTTCCTCGGGCGAATCGAAGTCGTCGAGTTCAACTCTTGACTTCGCTTTGGTAACCTTCTGTGGCTTCTGTGGCTTGCTTTCCTTCGTGGCGGCCGACCTCGAGCTACCCTTCTCGTTCTCCCGAGATGATCGGTCTGGGCTTTCAAGCCGATCAGACTCTACTATCCTCAGTGTCGCTGGCGGTACGTTTGCTACATTGTTACTCCTGGCTTCTGACGCCAGCATGGGACCGCGCTCTGAACCAGCCTGTGACGGCGCGATAGCAGGTTTGCGAGTAGGTGAAGAATCGGCCCTGAGCCGCTGCTTCTGAAGTTTGCTCGTGTTCCGCTGAGGTCCGTTGGCCTTTTCAGGCGACGAGTCCGCATCGGCTGCGTGCGCTTCCTCCGCATCCTTCTCCGCCATTTCAGCGGTGGCATCCAGGGACCTCTTGCCAAATGAATCGTCGTCATCATCAAGGGACTTCTTCTTATCCTTCCTCGAGAAGAAACTCCGAATCGCGCTTGGCTTCTTTTCTTTCTCCTTCTTCTCCTTCTCTCTTTTCTTCTTATCGTCCTTATTTCTGTCAGGCGTAAGCTCTTTCTCCAAACTTGGTCGTAGCCGCAGTGATTCCTTCGAGTCGCTTGAGATCCGCGGCTCGTTGTCGTCCCGTAGCAGACCAGGAGTCAACGTGATCTTCTTAGTCTCTATCGTCTCATCCTTGAAGAAAGAATCCGTGTTCCTAACAGTACCATTCCTTGTAACCCGCTCGCCGCCCTTATCACCCCTATCGCCCTTATGATCGAAAATCTCGCTGCTATCCCTACGATCATTTTGAACAGGAGACAGCGTATTGTCCTTATCATCGGTCTTGGTGGAGTCCGATTTGACCTGCTTCTGTAGACCCCTAGGCTTGAGTGGTTCCACCTTTGCGGATTCGTCGTCATCCGAGACATCATCGGTAGACCCTTTCTGCTCTTGCTTCTGTTGTTGCGAACCCTGCTCTTCGGGCTCCTTTTCGCTATCATCGTCCTCCTCGTCGCTAGAAAACTCGGGGTCGGAATAATCAACATAAGTCGGGGCCGTGAAGGTGACGGTTTTCTTTCTTCTCCTTATGGCAGTCTTTATAGCAGTGCCCTTGGTCTTCTCTGCTTGGTCGCCAAGCATTGTTGCCGATAGCTAATTCGCGGTCAGAGTTAAATCCTTGGTCTCTTTAATGAACATAATTACATACGTCAATGTTCCGGTGCTTGTTGAGACGTGCCAGCCTTTCGGTAGGCGTCTCGATGTGCTCTGCTGGTAAGTATCCTGAAAAGCAAACGTGAGTCTAGGGCTAAGCTTCGAATATACCAATAGCTCGTACCTATGCTACTATCCTTGACCACCCTTACAAGCCACCAGTAACTATTACTATCGTCTAGTAGCACCATGGTGTCGCCTTTCGTAGCATTGGCCTGACCTTCGACCGTAGCGACGAAAGTGTGAAGAGCGTAAACGAACTCGAAATCAATGTCCTCTAAGTCTTGTAAGTCTTTACCACCCCAACCAACATCAAGGAATCTAGGGTCAGTGGCTAAGGAAATATTGTCGTAATCATCATCATCATCCTCTTCGGAGGCATCGTAAGGTAGTAGATAATATGGCGAAATGGCGAATTCCTCCTCGTCTAGCTCGGTCTCGATAGTTTGTGCACCCGATTGACGTTTCAAAGAGAAATTCACGGTCTTTGATTGCGACTCGGAGGCAACGCGTTGGTCGATGCCCCCTTTTTCGATATAGCATCCTGTTTCATCTACCAGAGCCGTCGTAGATATTTCCTACATGCTCGATTCGGATTCGGGTAGTGACAGGTCGTCCGGGTCTTCGTTATGGTTCGTGCGGTCGGTCGATCCGTTATACTCACCAGGAAAAGGATGATGACGATTTGACTTATAAGCAGAAGCCTTGCTTGCCTGCTGATCTGGGGGTTGTATAGATTGGTGTTCAACGGATCCGAGACACGGTGAAGGTAGTCTCATCTCGCTGGGTGCTGAAAGTCTGAGGAAAATGGAATGCAAAGCCAGAGGACGTAGCGAGTCGACGCGCCGTGGCCAAGCAGGAGGCGGAAGGGTGTACCCACCATCTTCAATTGAAGGAGAGCTTGAAATCTTATCCATCATGTCATCATCCATGCCATCATCCGCGTCGGCGTCCATGTCGCCATCGTCGGAGCCATTCGCTACGGCTCCTCCATTCTGCGCGATTGCGAGCGCATCTTCTGATTGCATCTTGTTGCCATTCAAGGAGTTGGCGAGTTGTTCGGCGTATTGCTGCAAATCGCTACTGTTATCACCATCGGTCCACGAGATCCTAGGACTTCGAGCTTCCTCGCCAGCCCTATCGTCTTCAACTTCGCGCAAAGTCTCAGCCTGGTGCGGCGCGAGTGACCCGTTCGGCGCTGCGTTCGACGAAGGAGATTTGTGTTTTTTAGCAGAAGGCGTGTCTTGACTTTGTAGATCAATAGTGTCTGTAGAATTCGAAAGGACCAAAGTATTAGCATAATAGCACAAGGAACAAACAATTCATAATTTTTTTTTTTTAGTATTCCGTAGACAAGGGGTCAGTTGGGTGTTGCATTGTAATAATCTTCCCAAAATTTCCCCCTTCTCCCCTTAGCCCATTTAGAGGCAGCTGGGCAGGCAGGCTTGTATGTAGATATGTAGATCCGACTCACCTGCGCGAATCATCTGGGGTCTGGTCATGGCTGTTATTTTTCCAAGAGTCCGCGGAATCAATTCCCACGGATCATCAATGTTAAATGAACTTTGATATGGGTCCGCCCTTTCATAACAGCAATCGATAATGCCTTATCCTAAATTTTTATTCCAACCTTGTGCTGCCTTGTACTGCCTTGTCTCCCTCTTCCCTAGCCTCTTCCACAAGTCTTGCGCCGAAGTGGTGGATTGTCGCAAGGGGTTGGGGGGGTCAGAGCTGGTCGGGAACGCCTTAACGCCTTGACCACAGACCAATCCAGTGCCCACCTATTAACTTTATTTCCTACAAAGTCGACAGTACCTAATATACAAAGATCAGTACAAAGATCGGCATGCGATGGATTGAATTTGATGCAAATCTCGGGCCAATTGTGTCGAATTGTGTCGTGTGTTCGATTCTAAGAATAGATGGTAATGACCATTGAAGGGGCATAAATGAACGGATGTGGTGAGATGAAATGGGGAGTATTACGGATTACATATGCCATTGAGAAAAAAAAAATATTGGTTATCAGTACGTAAGGTCTGACTTACTAGGTAGACTCGGGGAATCGCTGATCAGATACAACGAAAATGCGAAAGGAGGCCTTGCAGATTGCGGTCCAATTCAGGTTGGTTTGAAACAAGGTACTGGACAAGGGCCCCGCAAGGGGGGGGTTCTGAACGAATAGGTGTGGCGGACGTTGAGATGAGGGCGACAAATACTTTTACACTGCTTTTACAGTTAGTAACTTGGTGGGGCTACACAACCGAGATAGGTACTGGCTACCTAATACAGGGCCTAGCGTATTCCTTAATTCCCAAGTAGACAGTACAATAATAGTAGCTTTGTCCTCTTCCCGTCCTCCCCACATCGTCGACGTGAGGGCTAAATATAAGTTTATTCCCCATACCTGCATATTCGCGTTACCATGAACTGCATGAGATACATAAGATACTCAACATGCAAACGTCACTCCATAGATCCATAACTGGTACGCCAGTCATAGCCCCATTTGCTTCACTCCCCACCATTCGCCATGTCATTGCCTTCATACTTTGTGAGCATGACTAAGAATATTAGTATTGGAATTTTTATAGCCGTTTTTTATGTCTATACACTCTTAACTTCTTCGAAGTCGTCATAGAGACGCCTAGGAAGAGCTATGATTAGACGATCTGCAATCTATTAGTTAACCTTAATGCACAACTTTAAGTTTTTTGGTTTTTTTTTTTCCTTATTTATAAAGTGACTTATAAATGCAGATCTTGAACTACCTGCAACTTTAAAAACCAAAATGCGGTAAGGTATGCTTATACATAGTCTAATATCTCTCCCTGCTGAAGCTTCAAATACCAGGTTTACCATACCCGAACTGTTTGTTAGGTATGTCTTTCCCGTACGCTAATAGTGTAATGCTGGCATGTGAATTTGATCATATGCATATCATTACGCTATTACCAGCAGCAAACTAGACAATCCATTCCAATGAGCTATTCGTTCGCTACATACGAGTGAAACAATAGGCCTACAGGTCTACTCCATACGATAGACAGCCAACCACCTATGTAATGTCGCTGTCTCTGCTTACTATATAGATATTCCAACCTTCTTGCCCCTGTCCCAAAGCACTACCTACTATGGTATAGCTTAGCGGTTCCTGCGTTAGTGCAGAGCATGGGCCTATATCGTGGAGAAGGCCGAATCGGCGACCAAGAGTTTCCCAAATAGGAGACAACTCGTAGACAAGCCCCATTTTATTACGAAGCTTCGTCAACTTGGTCATGTATGAACGGAATACGCTTCGTAGGCATAAATGAATCCTCGACCATATCTCGTTAAACACTTTCTTCCTTATTTGGCAGAAAGATGCAATAAAGTTTATAAAGAAATGGAATTAAAAATGAAGGTATTTGTCAGTTATTCCACGTTTTCGAACAAGTTCGTTGGCAATTGTCGGCTTTGCCGTGTAATAGCATCAAGGGACATCTCTAAGACGTAAATGACTATGACAACACCTTGTGTTTGAAAGCAGGTATCCATTCGATATTACAGAGTTTACATATTGGCTTTTAGTATCCTTTTCCCGTAGCCACGGGCCGGCCTACGCCAAAGAGTCCGGTTGTGGCTGATGTCTTGACATCATGGACTCACTCAAACCCACGAAACAAATTCAAGCTTTAGCAAGCATCTGTCTGTTAAGGATAGGTCTTATAGTCCAGCTCTAAGCCAGTCATAAAAGCCGGAACCTCACAATGGGGAAGCCGCGCGTAATATACTGGTTTCGAACAGACCTTCGGCTCCACGATTCTCCTGCTTTAAGAGCCGCTCTTGACTTAGATCCTGTTATCTTGTGGCCTATCTTTACGTGGGATCCTCACTATGTATATCGAGTCAAAGGAGGGGTGAACAGGTGGCAATTCTTGTGAGCTTCAGGCTTCGAATGTTGAATCCGTGAAATCAATCACTAATGTTACTAGACTCGACTGTCAGACTGACCTTTCAAAGTCCATTCAAAACCTCAATCCAAAGTCCAAGCTTTTTGTTTTGCGCGAAGCACCGCAAACACTCTTCCCTAAACTTTTTAAAGCATGGAATGTAACGCACTTAGTATTTGAAAAGGATACAGATGTCTATGCCCGAGAAAGAGATGGAATCGTAGTGGCGTTGGCAGAAAAGGCTGGTGTTAAAGTAATCTATCGGTATGGACGTACGCTTTGGGATAGTGACGAGGTTGTTGCCAAACATGGAGGAAAGCCAACTATGTCTATTACCCAACTTCAAGCTGCCGGGAGGAAAGTTGGGGAGATACCTCGGCCCGTACCCACACCAGAGTATCTTCCAGATCCAGGAGATATGTCCCTAGACTTTAAACAAGAGAAACCGAAGCCGGAGCCGGATCTTAATGCCCCACACCGGAGTGAGATTGATAAGACCTACTCACACATTGCAGGACCTAATGGAGATTATGCTATTGTAACTCTTAGGGAGCTTGGGTTCTCAGACCCAGCCACCACGCCGCACCGCGGTGGTGAGACAATTGCTTTAAAGCAGCTGGAAGAAATCTTCTCAGACGAGAAATATGCGGCCACTTTCCAGAAACCGAAGACTAGTCCTGCGGCTTTCGAGCCTCAATCAACGACCCTCTTATCACCGATGCTACACTTCGGTGCACTCTCACCACGCCTTTTCTATTGGCGGGCGCAAGATCTGGTTCAAAGGTACGGCAAGGGGGCATCCACACCGCCCGAAAGTCTGACCGGCCAGCTGTTGTTTCGGGACATGTACTTCGCGGCTCAGGCAGCAATCGGATCTCCTTTCGGTGAGTATGTTTCCAAGCAGCTCTTGACCCCATCAAAATGCGTGCAGGCTTCTGACTCTAGTGTTATAGCCCAAACTATGAATAATGCATACTGTCGGTTTATTCCTTGGCACTTGCCCTCAAAGGTAGGGGGAACTGAGACTGGCAGTAACGCAATTAGTGGCGAGTATCATATTGACTCTCCACAAGCAGAGGAATGGTTTCTACGTTGGAAAGAAGGCGTGACTGGGTTTCCGTTCGTTGATGCTTTGATGCGTCAGCTACGCGTTGAGGGCTGGATTCATCACCTAGGGCGTCACATGGTAGCGTGTTTCCTCACTAGAGGTGGATGTTATGTACATTGGGAGCGTGGAGCCGACGTTTTTGAAGAGTGGCTGATCGACCACGAACCGGCCAGCAATGCTGGTAACTGGCAATGGATGAGCTGTACTGCATTCTACTCCCAGTACTTTCGTTGCTATAGCCCAGTGGCATTCGGGCAGAAGTGGGATAAAAAAGGTGAATTTATCAGAAAATGGGTACCCGAGCTGAAGAACTTAGACGAAAAGTATATATATGAGCCGTGGAAGGCTAGTAGAGCAACACTGGACGAAGCCGGTGTGGGAATTAAAGGAGATGGACTCAATAAGAGAACGGATGGAAACTATCCAACTGCGATGTTTGACTTCGGACAAAGGAGAAGCGCGTGTATTTCTGCGATGAAGAGCGCCTATTCTATTGGGCTATATGGGAACGATGATAAAGTCAAGAATGGAACATGGAAGGAATTATTTGAGAAGGTTGGTGAAACAGAGATGGAAGGTTTTAGTGGCGGTAGCAACGATAGGAGGCATACACGCCATGCTGACATCCAAGATGGAAGTGGAAAGGGCGGGCTGAAGCACACAAATCAGGATGTAGTAGTTAAGGAAGGACCAATGGACAGGTTTGCTAAGAAACTGAAGAGGTGAAATTATCGGAAGCTTCTTTTTCAAGTCACTTTTCGCATATTATCGTATAAGCCTTCATATTAGGATTAGGTACGTCAATTTAGTAAGACGTTTTATAAGATAGATTATATTTAACTACCAAGGTTACATGATGGGTAGAGTAAGAATATTGTTTGATATATCGATTTTTATGATGAATATATCGTTGGCTGCCTAGTTGTTTCCTTGTAGGCGGTAACTAATTAAAAGTCTTAGTTATAGAAAATGTGTTGTGCTGTAAGTTGCGGTTCAGACCGAAAGTTCCACTAACACCTCTGCATTGTTGCTCTTCCTTTCTACCTTCCACGTAAGGTCCTGCTTACACGGGAGTTTGTCCTAGCAATTGCTAAAATAGGTAAGGAAGGTTAATGATCGATGACTATGTATGTTTGACTTTTGTTCAACCTCCTGCGGCATAGTCAGCTAATGAGCAATATTTTATTAACATCCGTTGTCAAAATATCGTCACACTTCCACAAACAGGCTGTTACTGACGTACGCTGTTACTGACGTACTTGGGTATTTTGGACATTGTCCTAGCCTCGAACCAAGCAGAAATTAATGTCTTATCCATTTGGCTATTTGTACAAAGCTGATGCTCTGCTGCAAATATCCTCTTGATATTGTTATTGAAAACCCCATCCACAGTAAAGTACCCTTTAATAGCGGTGGCATCTCGTGATGACAACTAAACAATCTAGGCAACTTCGCAGCGCGTTTTGTCGCCAAGCCAAAAGACGAAACACAACTACTAGCACCTTTTATCGTAGAGTTATTAGCCATAGCCGGCGATATCAAAAGGAAAGGGACGATATATCGGTCCCGGCCTCCACTATGGCGTATTACTCGAACTATGATGATGGTCCTGCACGGGTCTTGCAGCAGACGATGCTCCCTCAGATCCCAGCGCTGTCACATACCTTCCAACATACTACATTCTCTTACCCCTCTGGCGTACGACCTGCCTCTCTCAACGAGATTTATGGCCTGGCTTTAGGAATATGTTTCCTAGTCTTGCTTATGGGATGGCTTCTCTTGGTAGGTATACGACTTGGCATTAGGTCCTTAGCTACGAAAGGAGGCAAGACAACCCATAATATGGACCTAGAGTGCTGCCACATACCGAAGGAACGACCCCTAAAAGAAGATAGATCGCTCTTATCTAAGTTGAGAAAAGTATCGGCGGAAGATCTCATCAAATCGGCCTGGCACAAGACCACAGATCTTGCTACTAGCATTGAGAGGGATGCATGCGAGCTTAGGAGGACAACGCACCCCCGACACAGATTGGACGAGGAGGCGGCTCTTGGTAATGTGGAAAGCAGTGGAACTAAGGGTAGTGGTTCTTTTTTACGCAAAACATGCCGGACAGCGGATGTGCTGTCTGTCTAGAGGAGGAACTGAAGGTCCGACGTAGGACAAATCGTAGGATCCTACGCCTGTTTCAGCGGTCGGTGGATGTTGAAGAGCTGTGAGGGACGAGCACTGCTAGTAATATCGATGAGTAAATCTTGGATGCATAGGACGGGGGCTTGGTTGAAGAATAGCGCTCCTACGGCCTGCCAGGGTTTCCAATCATTCATTATATGCGTCCCCCCTTAAAAGCGTTTGATATGAGTATAGAGAGTCCCGAAAATCGTGTTTAGCCCCCTGCTTTACAAATGCGTAATAAGTAAGTCTTTTTTTTTTCGACGAACGAGCTCGTTCCAACTACGTCCGTCTCAAGGTAGTCAGGCCGTCTATTGGTGTTGTTTCTGTTGTACAGGTGTAGTAATGCTCGCGAATGTGTCTTTCGTCGAGATGATCCCCTCTAAAGCTATCATCTAGCTTCCCTTCATGCTTTCCTCTTTAGCTCTTGTGATGCCTGCTTTAAGCTCCAATTGCATTCCTCGTAGGCCCTACCAGCACCGAAACCCACTCCCACAAATGCGGGCCACGCTCTTCGTCGGAATAAGAGAACTGAGAAGACGACACCGAATCCGAGACCGAGCGATGACTTTATGAGCATGTTGGAAATGCAACGGTCCCACTATGATACCCTCGTATTAGCGACCCTTATGCGACGACGGTAGACTGAGACTAGGAGTAGTAATAATATTATACCTTCTCGTTCAAAAGTGCCTCGCTCACAGGCCTAGAGACCGTGCTAGGCGGCGCGGGGACGGGGGCCGAGCTGTCTGACATAGTGTCAAGGACTACGATAAGAAATAATTAGCTTCAATTATGCAATTATGAGATTGAAAAGTTTGGGAGCTCATACGTTCGAAATTGAGGATTTCTTGGGTGTTTCTTAGAGGTGACGGCTGGACTATAATTATTATTTCAAGAAATATTCTCTTTCGGCACAAAAGCAATCAGGTCATTGACGCAGCTGCTTGATCAGCCTGTCGGCTTGTGTTCCCTGGTACCCGAAAGCGGTGAATACGTAGAATTCCTTTTTAGGTTAGTACGAATATCTGTAGCGGCAGAATTCATAATATTTTGTATTTCGCGGGGAGTTCCACAAAAAAAAGTTGGAAGCTTCAATTCAACTTTACTGCGTACCTCGAGTGTCGCAACAGCTTATAATATAGCATTCAAGCACCTGGCAATGCTAGTAGTGGTTCAATTACAAGATGGAGGTGGATAGTGACTTAGGGGTAAGCTGGATCCATACGCCGTGCGCTTTTATCCAAGAATCATAATACAATTGGAACTAATACAGAACATCTAGTCGCGCCGGCTTGCTTTAATCAAAGCTGTAAGATCTCTTGACGAAGATGGAACAATTGCGCTACCCGACAAAATCCGCAGACTTTGGGTTTTACTTTCGGCAGCAAAGGGTACGAGATTCCATGGTGTAGAAGAAAATATATTACGATGGCTATTTAAGAATATGAACGGCAAGATCGAGGATGCTGAACAGGTTCGACGGTACCCTCTCACTTGGTCCCTTTTGAGCCATGTATTTTCCAAAATCCCGCCGCAGACACTAGGAAGGTCGCTCGCCTCTCTTCGATTCGTCTCTATCCTACATCAAACCATAAACGACATCACCACGGCTCGAAAACCATCTCCTTTATCTCCACCCCAGACGAATGGAATTGCCTCAGATAAAACGAAAAAGAGGAAGAGAGATGATGGGTTCCTTTCCGATATAGAGGAGCTTCGTACTCCAAAAGGTTGCATAAAGTCGGCTACCGAATTGTTTAGGGCTTTGGGTGGTCTCCTTGACCAGGGGGCTCATCGCATAGGATCTGATGCTTCAGAACGAAGAGTCGGAGCCGAGCATATCAAATCGCTCTTCTCTTCATCTAACGAAGAAACTAGGGATATCGCTGCAGGGTTACTTCTGACCTGCGACCGCTCACTAAGCGTTCTCGAACATGGCCTTTCCGGAGATCAAGAATCATGGATCAGTATTATTACTACTCTCTGGAATCTCCGCCTTCATAATAAGGACGACAGCCTTGAGTTTGCCCGACATATATATGTGCCTATGAGTTCTATTCTGACGAGGTTACGTGGCCTTGTTGGGGCAACGCCTGTGACAGTGGCCAGTGATGGAGTTAGGAGACTCTGGATTCGACAGCTCGAGCGGTTCTTGAATGTATACTTCGTTCGCCCTGTAAGGCATACGTTCGCGATAGATGAAAATGTTGAGGTACTAGAGACCGCTCTGGACCTTGCAAATAGAAACTTAGGCGGCTCTGCCATTGTTACATGGGACGTAGCAGCGAGGACGCCCCGAGATTTGAGTAATCCGAAATCGAAAGCTGAACATACCTTATGGGCTCAAAACGTCTTTACTGTCCTACTCAAAGCTATCCAATCTTTGGAGCCTTTAGTTCGGAATCAAGTCATCATTCAACTATTAGATACGGCTATCCGGACAAACTCGGTTCCAAACACTACAGCTCTGCGGACCGTGTGTCGAGAACATGCACTTGGAACGGATGAAACTGACTGGAAACTAATTTCTAAGGCCCTCGCCTGTGATGCCGATGTGTTCCTCACAGATGATTCTCTAATCGAAAATGTTTTCAACAGGATAAGTTCTATTTCAAGCCATGATCTTATCACAAGAGAAACTGTTGTCAAGGAGGTTATCCTTCCCTTAGAAGACGCCTTCGCAAAAGCGCGAAACTTCTCAGGCTTTATCCAGAAATGGTATGAATGTCTTAGTGAGAGTGATGCCGACTCGCTGGGCCAATCGATATGGGCTGATGCCGAAATTCGACAACATTTGGCTAGGATTTTGCAAAGCACGTTGACTAGCACACAACTTCTCCGTGTCTTAGAGCGCCTGGACTCATCAGACGCTCCTAGCGGGGCGCTCTTAGTTGTCCTTGATGGGATCTCAGCGGGAATCACCGAAGAGGATTTCACTATGAGTGCTGATTCGAAGATTTTTGCCGCGCTTTTTGAAGACAAGAATTGCAAGGATATTCCGTCTTCGATCCTATCATTGAGATGGCGTATAGCCGGCCGTATGGCTTCTTGGGAGACGTCAGAAGAGGTTGATCGGCTTTGGGTTGAGTTAAAATCGGCTCTTAAACGCATTCTAAAGAAGGGTCTTTTATCTGATCCTGAGACCTTTGAAGCATTTGGCTATTCTTACAATGTCTGGCTGGCTAACTACCCTGGAGGCAAGCATCACGCGGATCTGGCTAAACTCGCACATTCATTTCTTGGAAGAGTCATCTCTGAAATGAAAACCAACATCGATCCCTCCGTATCACGGCCTTACATAGACTATGTGTTTCGATTCCTACCAAGGCTTGCCGATATACCGAAAAGAGAAGTTGCTGACCTCAGAGATCTCATTGCGGATATGTTTTGGCAGACCGAACAGCATTTCATAGTTGAGAAGGGCACGCTACTTAGCGACGCTCTCCGGCCCCTCCTACGTAACTTCGATTGCGAAGATGATGAAGCGTTAATTGAATCTCTCATATCAAAGTCACTTAATAGCCTTGATGATACGAAAAATGAATCAGGCTGGACGCAACCGCGGGGCCTCTCGACGCTTTCGGTTCTCTTAGACTTTCCACGCGAAGCCTTGACGAAAGGGCGGCGAAAGCGCATCATGTCTTCATGGAAAATTTGGAGATCGAAAATAGCCAATCGTGCATCACAGGATTCACTATTCGCAGTAACTGTGCTTAGGTTGTTGGTCAAAGTAATGCAGCAACCAACATTTTACGAAGTAAGTAGCTGCTTTTAAGTCGAAGCACGAATACTAATGATTTTATTAGGATATGGAATTTGACGATCTTGTTTACATATCTTCCAACATGTGGCAGGATGACAAAAACATCGTTGCTCTAATTGAGAAGCTCATCGACCTGACGTTACGGTTAGCAGCAATGTACATTCACGTATATCTCTTGCGAAGCTAACTTTACTCTAGGCAAATGGTTACCAGTGCCGATGGGCCTTCCCTAGCCTACTTGACCGAGGCCTCGAACTTTGTGAAGAGGCTTGAGCCAAAGGCATCGAAGAACACAGCTGCTCAAATACTTCTGGTAAAGAGCATAGTTTCCGCACTGCACAATTCCTCTAGCAAGTCATATAGCTCAAGTATCAATGTGGATGAAATCGTACGCAAACTAGAACGACAGGTACAAACTAGCTTGACTAGATTTGCGTCCGAGAACAAACAAACGGACTTAGCCGCGGACGATGAGTCCACTATACTCTCACTTTCTATAACGCTAAGCGGGGCGGCATGTATTGCTGATGCTTATGAAGAGAGGCGAATTGAGCTCACAGAGAAGACTATCCACCGATTGGAAAGTATAAGTACATCATACATGTCTAAGAAACTTCACATTGGCTGGAAGCTGCGGGCGTTCCTTTTTAGAAACAACCCGGATCGATACGATTTGTTAGGCTTATTTACGCAGCTAGAACAAGCATCTACGGCGGTTGATGAGGATTTAGTATATGATTTGGTCGATGCCTTTGTGAAGAATCGCGGTCAGCCCGTAAGGGATCGGCTGCTTGGTGAATTAATCGGCAGTGGGAAGCTGGCCGGTGGCGCTATTGGGCCTCTCCTAGCTGTTAGGAGGCTTGTCGAGCTGCGTCACGGTGAGTTTTCCTACAATTAGTACTATCAAACAGAGCTGCGTCTAACGTCATTTTAGGACCTGCTACCTCATCCTCTGGTGGTGAGACCCAAGATGCTATTGACCTTGGCGTCGTACATGAGCGGCTTGCCTCTCTACTAAGCCGGGTGGAATCTCTCCGACACTTCAAACAGTTGTCTGAGGTCTTACTGCTGCTTCTTGATAAGCATGCTAACTCTATGGCCCAGTTCAATATCGAGGCAACACTAAGCAGTGTTGTTCATGTATGCTCACAGGCAGGCCCTAGAATACAGGATCATAAAGCAGCAGGAGATATTTACGATAAGTTATACCGATTAGTGGCCCTTATACTCAAACGACACCGACTTCGCTTGACGGGGCATTTCCCGATCCTGCTTGCCGCATTGCGAGCACTCCTTGCTACTTTACTGGCTGATGCAGGTCTCGATAAAGCAGATGCAACATGCTCACAAGCTCGTCCACCATGGCTTAGATCTCGCCTGCAGTCGAGACACGCAGAACGGTTCACTCGCCTCCTCACGCTTATATGCGAGCCAAGTGCGGCATCGGTGGCCCGCACGCGGTCAAGCGAATTAGATTCCTCAACAGACATTGCAAAACGGACAGCGGGGCAGGACATGTTCACTATACTGGAGTTATATATCAAACTGCAGCTTGAGGTGAATGTGCCACGAGACATCAGAAAGGCTCTCGAGCCGGGCGTCTACTCAATCCTCGACATCACGCCACAGGGATGCAGGAGGGTATTAAATGAGTCCCTAGATGCGAACGGGCGCGCCATCTTTAGGGAGATGTTTGCGAATTACAAAAAGTTTGGGAAGTGGACTGGTGTCTAAATCCAGTCTCGCCCTCCTTAGGATATAATTGGTGTGGCCAGTTACTATAGATACCCCCTTCACACCATCAGCCCGAATATAGAATCAAATAGCCAAGAGATGTGCCCGCAGGTGGAGTAAGATACCGGGAAACACACCGCAACCGTAGACTAATCTGCTTACCTACCTAACCTATATTATTGAACATATCCAGCCATGTCAAGAGAATGGCTGTTATAGAATGGCTGTTATAACGCTGCGGCATAACATTCGCCGCGTAAGCATATAATCTTAAAGTCCTGGGGGAAGTTCAGTTCAGTTCAGGACTCGTACAAGTTTACCATCAACATCCTCGGAGATGCTATAACGGAGGTCTGTTTTTCTAATTCTTTTAGTCGGTCGTAATACGTACCACAACCTAAGAATCGGTACGTAACGCCATTGCTGCGGGCAACTGTCCGCTTGGCAACGACGCAACGTTGGTCATAGTTTAGTTATCAACCACGAGTGACGAAGCACGAGAGTTCCGCCGAGACATGATGATGTTGGTGCAATGCGGCTTATCATTGCGCTATAGGGATAACTCGATAACTCGTAGTTGAAACACCTGATCTGGAGACGTCTACACCGAGATCCGGAACGGGACTACTGCACCAAGCCGAGGCGGACCGGCGGCCTCTTAGTGGATCGATTTTTCCAGCCTTATAGCAGCTTATAGCTCTGTCTTGCAGGCATCTCACTCCGCTGCTCCGCCATCGCATCGTAATTACCTACGCCGACCAATCTATTAACGAAACTAGCATTTCAATTAGTCAAGATGGACGCACATCTCCATTTGTCAAATCCCGAGTCATTTCTTTCTTCGTATTGTACTCGGGCAGCCGCTTAGTCCGTGGAGAAAAGAACTGGAATACATACCTAGCTGTCAGTCCTAGCATGGTTCATCGTCAGCAGCCAGCTCCATGGCCCAATTTGAAGTAAGCCAGGGCGTTTTTATTAGAGACGACAGCTCGGGACCAATTAAATGCTGTTCCCGAGGGCTTGCAAATTATACTCGGGTTAAGTTGCCCGACTCAATTAAATAAATGCTCAAAACCCATTGCGAGATCCCAAGAGTTCCGGAAAGCTCGCCGAGGCCATGACGAACTAGAGCGATCGCCAAGGGCGCGATGTCCAGGGGAGGACCCTGTCTTGTCATTTGTAGTTTCTCTCTACCTACCTGTCTCGCGACGCGCCGAAAACTCGCTTGCATAGGCCGAACTATAGGTACTAGCTTCGACTTTTTATAAGAGCCGGCCCGATTCGTATTGTCCGGACGGGCCAAGAGACGATGCCGCCGCGTGGCAAAGGTGATATTATCGGGCCTGCATCGCGAAGGCTTAAG
Source organism: Daldinia vernicosa (assembly GCF_022497035.1). Classification (NCBI taxonomy): domain Eukaryota; kingdom Fungi; phylum Ascomycota; class Sordariomycetes; order Xylariales; family Hypoxylaceae; genus Daldinia; species Daldinia vernicosa. The sequence goes on from NW_025953925.1 coordinate 669,965, forward strand.
ATTGATTTTACTATATCGTTGCTAAAGCGGGATCCTCTTTTCGGCGACGAGTCTTCCGAAGGGAGAACTTGACGAACTTGATATGCCCAATGCAGTATAGCAGCTAACGTTCGCGGGTCTCGTCGACACGTGGTGGATAGCCCAACCGAGTCTAGGTTTGAAGAAACGTTGCAGACCTATATACCGAGATCCTTGGTCGATGGCGAGAAAGCTCGCGGGACCTACTAGTTTGAGGATAGGATCGGCAAGTTTCCTCAGTTCATTAACGTTGGCCGCGTCAACATAGTAGCAGATGATATCAGCCCGGCACTCCGACCAGTTATTTTACATAGTATAGTTATTGGATTTTGCGCCAGTGCCGGCTACCTCGTCGACCCATCCAGCCATCCAGCCATCGTCAGATTGGTAGTAGTCGGCAATGAGGAAGTGGACAAATCAAAACGTAAGATGCGTAAACATGGCCTTTACCGAGCCCTACGTTCGTTCCCTCCTCCGTCCCCCGGACGTGAGAAAGTCGCTCCGGGTTGCCTCGGTGTTCGAGTTGTCTCGAATGTCGACTAGAGAAGACTACCAGATGAGAGTGGCTTGAGTGGACATGAGAGGTGCCTTCGGGGCAATGCCGCGGCAAATCCGTGCCGTTTACAGTGTAGCCCACATCACATCTCGGTCGCCCTAGACGGCTTAGGCCGTTACTTGGCGTCACCAGAACATCGCATGTGGGCCAATTATACATCCAGTCCCTGATTGCACATTATTCCCACCGGCTGCCTAATCGGGATATTTCTCCCTAGAAACGTATGTAGAGGTGTTGACGAAAGAAAGAAAAAAAAAACCTACTAACTAGAGGTTCGGTGATAGTCCTGGTATAACAGCCAGTATATTTGCTCCTTTTTTTTCTTTTTTTGGGGGGGCATAATGAACTGTTGTCATTTATTGCTGTTCTAAATATCAGCTTTGATATTTTTCCCTTTCTTTTCCCTCTTTTTTTTTCTTTTTAATTGTGTAGATTTCAGATGTAGCTACGCCTTTTTTGCCTGACATGCCCGTCACAGTCAGGCCATCAAATCATGGGTCGACATCCTGGGCAGGTCGCCAATATCGACTCGCATCGTCGCCCGAGATCTTGCTGCATTACACGCTGACCGACGACACGCGCACCAGCCCGCCGCGGGCTAGACAGTTGGTACAGAGTTCGTTTGCGGGGCTTGAGAGGAAGGATAACGTCTTCGCTACCAAGAATGGATTTGTTCATGCGTGCGTGGATGCGTATAATGAGCATCACTGCCTGGTGATAAGGCCGGAGGATGTCTGGTTCGCCATCCTAACGCAGTTTTGCTCCTACGTTAACGGGCATGCGGAGGAGCTGCGCAAGCGATTCTGCACCCACGAGGGCCAACAGGAGTTACATATCGACGCCGATCTAGACGGCGCCGACCATGGTAAATTGGCGTATATAATGACCAAAGTGTTAGGCGAAAGACTGCGGGACGAGAACCTGCAACAATGGATCCTCCCGGCTTTCACGACTACGACTAAGATAGACCAGGCTGTCGCCAGCATCATCTTCATGGGCACGATGCAGAAGTATTTCACGTACAGTTGGGGAACGCGATGCGGAATACCGTCCGTAACCTTACTTGGTGAGGAGAGCGATTGGATCAAGATCCGGGAGCGTGTTGAACGGCTGGAGACTTTAGGCTCGGAACCGTCCCGGTGGCTCCGACTACTTAGACCTATCTTGGATGGTTTTGTTGCCAGTTTCGGAGACCCGGAGAGCTCGGCCACAAGAAGGTTCTGGCAGGGCATCTGCAACGAACAGGTACCTAACGGCAGCGGCACTACGACTTACTCGGGATGGATTACATCGTTCTGCTTCTGGGACGAGAGCGGCAGATGTCTACACGGAGCAAAACCGGGGCAGGAGGTTAGATTGACGAGGAGCCAGATGCCGAGCGGGTTCAGCAGAGTGCCGGTGACGCTGCTGAAGGACGGCGTCGAGATCCCGACCGAGATGGTGGCCGGGTCGATGGCGATACGAGCATTTCGGTGCAAAGATGTAATCAGCAACAACGCGGGCGCGGGTGGCAAACCGCAGATGCGCCGGAGTGCCGGAAATGATACGATACAGCCCGAAGTCGGATGGTTTATGTATAAGACATGACATGACACCACGACCCTGCTACCTAGGGGGCTAGGGGATATGGTAGTATCTACTACTACTACGTATAACTAATGGTAAGTTATAAACCTCGTATATGCCTTGAGAGAATTAAGAGACTACCTAACATCATCCACTTTTTTCGCATGAACCGGGCCAAGAACGGAATAACTAACCCTTTTCTTATAGTATAATCGTAACCCGTCCGCGAAGCTATGTACATAGGAGTTGGAGTTGGACTCTCTACGACCGCGAGCCGCCGGGCTAACTCTCGGGTTCATTTATGTCTGATCAAATACTCGGACTTGTGAGGGATGGTCGTGGCTATCGGGCCGAAGTCTCTATTTGTCGTAGGTGGATAACGCGGAGTATGTATGCACTCGGTGCTCTTCCCCGCTTCGCTCACGGTGGAGGTGGAGGTGGACGTGGCATAGACTTGCTATCTACCTATTATTGCGTCGATCCAATATTTGCAGGATACTGGTCCTGGCTTTGTCAGTCGGGGTTTTGCCAAAATATCCTAACTACCTAGAGCCTAGCAAAGATATCGTGGGGTACGATACTTTCTATATATACCAAGAGGCGACGCCGCCGTGAGCGTGGGCGTCGTATAGCTAGCTACCTAGCTAGCTAGCTACACGACGGCCGGACTTAATGGTCAGATAGGGAGTGGATACTTACCTAGATGACGGAGCTCTCGGCTTTCCGGGGGAGTCCTGTCGAAGCCGGGCTTCGACCCTGATAAGCATGGCGCGATGTTGTATATAGGCTACGATGCCTTCTCACTTGGATATATATGTACATATACTTTTTTGATGAGGCTGTGCGTCACCATAGGTACCTACATAATAAAGCTCCTGAAGCTGTATGGTCTATTGACCAACAATCCCTAATATGTACGCGGGTTTTCTAATATCTTTCACATAGATAGATCTTCGTAGTACGTGATATGTATTCATAAATTAATACCGAGCTAGATAATCGAGAGGCTTCGAGGGAGGACTTTCAAGAAGAGAGCTCAACTACGAATCTATCTGGACTAACTAGTCATATTCTCGAGACACGTATTGAACGCTGATTAATCCGAAAATTCAACTTGACATCTTGCCCGGCTGAGTCCCTCTTAGCAAGCAAGACTGCCTTCTCCTAACTCATTCTCGCAAGAGTCAAAGATGCGCTGAGTCCTCGATAGGCTTTAGATAGAAAAAAGGGGAAAGCATCAATATATCGATTAAAAATCCCAGCCTCGGTGGTGGGGAAGGGGATAAACTCTTAACTTACAATATCACATGGGGCTTCACATCATCCCTTAGGTTAGATTATATTAGGTACTTTGCTAACGGGCACAATCTAACGACACCTTACGCTTTAAGGGGTAAAAGCGCTATAACAAACAAGATTTACCTACGTCCAGACCCCCTAAATCACGCCTTGTTCCCGTCGGTAATCATCTTATACTAATTTTGATTGGAGCTGCTAGATCATTTTGTCATTTCAATTTCATGATAGGCTTAGATTAAACTAAAAGGGGTCGTTAACGCGTTGTATCTTTCTTGGCCGACCGCTGGAATCGTCCTACAGAATGTAGGGTTCTGGGTAGTCAGATATGGCAAGCATAGAAAGAAGTAAGCTCTTCGGAGGAACACTATATTTTCCAGACGACGATTAATCCAGCCGCCGCCCAAGTATACGTAAAACTTTCTCTGATGCCCTTTTCTCCACCCCGCCTGACGCCGTCGCCAACAATTGCCATCTAAATAGATTCGCAGTGACAAATGTAGAAGACGAGAACATAGAACCGATGTTCGACTCTATCAGGTATCTTAACGACCCGTGTAGTAGTACCTTATGGGCACTGCCGTTTCTCAAGAGTCGTTGCTATCGTGCAGGAACCGCCAGAGGTGGGCTTCCGGAGGCGTGGGCGGGTTGCGAATTCTAGTTTCCATTGTATCGGAAGCCTGAAGGCTAATGGGGACTCAAGTCGATGCGTGGCTTCCCCTTTCTCGTTTATTCGCCGCGACGAGGCATATCTAGAAGTTTACCAGATGAGATTTGTAAGTTGTAGTAATGTAATCTGGCGGGCTCATGAATCTGGCCACTGGTCCACGAGCTGGTCTAACCGTCCATCCATTAACGCCTCGGCATTCATCCGCACGCTATATCTTAGCACCTTGGTCATTTTCTCTTGGAGACCCTCGCCGTGATCTGAGATATCGCTGTTGCTCTTCTTCGGGCCGGCTGGGAGATGAATCTGGAACAGTGACGGTTCTACAGTTAAGCAGTTGTGGTGACCTCGATCGGGCTCCCCAGTCCCTTCACAGAACCACCTCAGCTCGATATCGAAGGCCGAGTTCATATCCTTCAACCCGAGCTCGTATAGAAGTTTCCGCGCACCTTGTTGCGTGACCGCGTATGCCAGAGAGCAGACGCCGTCTTGCACGTGGTGGACAACCCTTGTGTGGCTCGGATACTGTTGTCTTAGGTCACTTGGCTCGTAGATAGACCATAGATGCTTGTGCTGAGGGACGGTAACGTCGTTGGGGCGCACCACCCGGCCCTTGGGTACGATTTTCTTATCCGGGAATGGGAAATGCATTCCGCAGTGGCCAAGCCAGAGCACGTCCCAATTATCACCATACGGGGATTTCTTCGGAGCCGCCGTGGCGGGTAATTTACCGAATATAAGGTCCGGAACGGCCGAAGGACCGTTCTTGGCTTCGGGGAAGGTTGGGTCGGTAAACTTGGACGAGCCTGTTAAAGGCTGCGTCAGAGCATGTGCCGACAAGGCGAAGTCGTGCATCTGCTCTCTAATCCTGACATCCCAGTCGGCATCGTCTTCCATGATTAACGCCGACGACAGATTTCTCCGAACAACTCTAAGGGAAAGTCAATAAGACACGAGGGTCCCCGAACTCAACTCGGAAGATGGCGTTTACGAACTCTTGAATTGCATTAATGTGCGCCCGCCAGGCTCCCAAGGTGGGATTATCTAAACGGTTAAGTTCATGACTGGTCGGGATGGCCTTGTCAGGTATATCTTTGCCATCGACGCCGTCTATGAACTCGAACTCGAAGTTACTGAGGGCTGTCTGGAGTATCATTCCATCGCGGCGATCTGTGCGAGACGGCAGACCAATGACGAATATCTTTTCGAACTGCGCAGTGATGTTAGATTTATTAGTCAGTAGGTAATTGGGCTTCAACTAACGCCAAGAGTATTGTTGCGAATATCATCGATATCTGCTAGCTCGGGCTGTGGGGTTGTTGTTGTGCTTCCGGGGGAGTTGAGGTATGGTACTCCCTCTCCCCTGGTGGAGAGAAGGTATACCGAAATGACCAAAAGAGCGCTTACGGCGATGAGGACGGGATATGAAAGTCGGCGTGCCGACGACATGAGGAAAGACATTGGAAAGGGTAGGTTAGCATCCTATGTCTTTAATCAGTATGAGAAAAAAAAAAAAAGTTAAATGCGAAATCAGTTAGTTACAGCTTCCCGAAAACTGTAAGTTGCTGCTGCTGCACCTAGTGTATGTGCGACGGTATTGTACCTAGGTAGATACATGCAAAGAATTTAAAATAAACTTAAACTCAGGGGGGCGATCATTCGACGAATAGGGCGACCTGTTAAATGATGAATCGCTCAGCCCGCAGTTGCTTGGCTGTTCTCTTTATGCATGTTGGTAACATTGGGAGTAAACGAAAATTGGGAAGGGTTTAGCGCACTTTGCTTTGCCGCTTTGTAGCCTAGTTGTGGGCCTGCCGGTACGATCGTAACTACCTCTTGTAGATATAGACGGGATTGAACTCGCGTGGAAGCCACCATATCAACACATTTTAAACCTTTAGGTACTTTGTTGTTGTGCTTCTGTACGATGGTGGCCACTTTTACATCCTAGATACCTTAACCTATAACTAGCCGAAATTATTATACTATCAGACGATGTACTATGTGATAACACATCCGTATGTCATGGTATAACAAACGCGGCCTCAATTCTTCAAACTCATATGATTAAACAAGATGGAAATATTTCAAAAGGTCGAGACGAAAATTAAAAACTATTAAAAATTAAAAATGCCGAAAATAAAAGTCGTTGTGTAAAAGCCCCGATGCTGTGCATTGGATGATGATCCAGTCCGAATAGTCCTAGACTCCATACATACGCGCGAACCAGTGTTGGTTGTATGTATTTACTACTAGGTAGTAGTATTTACAACATAGCCGCCAGGATTCAGTTCCACGTTTCAAAATTACTTTTCTTCTCTACATATGTAGTACTGCGGCACATGTTTTAACCCATGAGGAACGTGGCCGGAGTTCTCGAAGCCCTACGGATTACAGAATAATGTTCTCCCTGCTGCTACCCGCATACCTACCCTTCCCACCCAAGCCTGGACCTTTTGCTGACAAAAGCTTGTGGGCATTCCGCTCCCAAGTAACTCCCGTCTTCGTTCGTCTCTCCCTGATCTCTGGGATAGGTAGGAATTTCTTCTGTTTATCCCACACCGTAAAAGCTATGGGTTTATAAGGGTCAACATCGCGAACCTCCCCCCTTTGGCTCTAGAAAGATGATTAAACTATCATCGCTCGTCACCTTCGTAGCGGCGTTCGCTACCTCGACCGTACGAGCGCAGCAAGAGTCGCTCAAGGTCGGCAAGTTCTTCAACCCTCCCAATGCTCTCGACGGGCCAACCGATTATTCGACAAACCCGGTTTGGACGCTGGGCGAGATCCAAACCATCAAGTACACTACTACATATTCGAATTACACCATTGATCTATGGCAAGAGAGCCGAGATGTAAGTCACGACGTTAAGGCCCATTTCTGTTTCCTGTCTCGGCCCATGTTAGAAGTACATACATAGTAAACTTCCTAACCAAGCTTATTGACGAGTTCTTCCTGAATCGTGTCTCAAATCTATAAAAATCTCTTGTAGTTAAGCATGATCGCTAACTCCAGTCGCTGCAGGGTGGCTCTGCAACAGCTGGACCAAGCATATTTCGTAAGGAAAATATCATAATAAAACCTTTTCTAACATGTGACGACTGACTTGAGCAGAGACGCGGTCTGGTGCCGTAACTCAATTTGACTGGTCGGTCCAGGCATTCGAGTTTGACTTATCGGATTTCGACGTATTTTTCCTTTGGCTGTCCCCTTTACAATCGGATGACCCGAACCCGCTGTCCGTCACCTCGCGTTACTTTAACATCACAAGAGCGCCCGCTAGTACGACCACGTCTTCATCTAGCACTAGTGCCTCTGGTTCATCTAGTACTATTAGTCCGCCATCCAGCAGCGCCACTCAAAGTACCACCTCATCACCCGCTGTGGTGTCACCAACGGCAAACCCCGACGATGGCTTAAGTGCCGGTGCTTCAGCTGGTATCGGTGTCGGCGCCGCCTTTGCAGTCATCGCCCTTGTGGCAGGCGGCTTCTTTTTGTGGAGGAGACGGAGGAGGAATAGTAACAATTACCAAACGCCCGCAGCCGCCGCCGCTGCTACGGGCCCTAATCACAACGACGATCTGCCAGAGATGCCAGAGGTGACGCAACTTTCAACGCAGCAGAAACCGCCGTTGTACCCCGTGGAACTGGAAAGTGGCGGATATCCCCCTCAGTACCAGTACTACCACCCCGAAAGACCCGAGAGGGTTGAACTTGACGGAACCCGCCGTTCTGAACTCGACGGAGGCAACTAAAATCTCTTTTACGTGCTGGGTTGGTTAATTTACTAGCAACACGAAAACGAAAATCGAAGGGTTGTATGATAGAAGTTCTTGGAACCAACAATGTAATCCTAGATGGTGCGGACTAGACGCGACGATGTATTAGCGGATTGGAATACTAATGTAAATATTTACAGATTCTACAATACCCCCTTTTATATACCCTAAATGTTGTTATGGAATCTTATCATTTCTATCTGCAGGCAAGGCGGTTTCCAGTGGTTGGGTTGTATTTAAGACATCTACTTGACTTTATGATATCCGGGTTCGAAGTTGATTTATGGATGATGTACATACAATATAAGATTACATACCTAACGCATATATACTGTTCATACCCTTCCTCTTCGCGACACGTGACTTCCGCGTCAGCTACCAAGAATTACGTTTAATAGATGACACAGGTCAGAATCCTTACCTAAGGTATAAGTCAAGATGAGGCGAGAAATATATGCGGTTTCCAATGTGGCTGGCTCGGGGGGGTATAGCTAAGATAAATAATGCCGTTTGGGTAGACAGCGAGGTTCTTTCGAAATGTCGTATTTGGCATAAGCAGCTATAGAAAATATTATAACAAATAGATGGGGACCATTAATTCTATAAGAGCTTTAACTCACCGTTAGGCAAACCAAGCCATAACCAAACTTTAGCATATCTACCTACCTACATACCTTCCAAGGGCAGCATCATATAAAATCTCGTATAGCTTCCGACTCTAGTCACATAGCAGACTTCACGTACCCGTTCATAAAAACGTTCAAAGTACCTTCGGCATTATCAAAAAAAAAAAAATTTTTGATCAAAAAATGAGACGATGCCATTCATTCCAAACGCTAGGCTCATGCAACAATGCCGAAAGGAAAAGATTCTGTCATAATTCCATGACGATGCGATAATGTAACCCCCTATATACCCTCTCCTCAAGTAGTGTCGCTGCGATATATACCTATTACTCCCAAGAAACTATGGTCCCCAAATTAATAGTGACTGTACTCCCTCTCCTCCAATTCGCGCATATACTTCACAAATCTCTTCTTGTGAGTCTGTGCCGGTCAGCATTTAATATTATCAAGATAGTGATGGACATAGAGACTTACCATTCCGGCATAGCATCCGTCTCTTAACGCGCAGATATATCGCAAGCCGAGCTTCGCAAAGCATTCGTACACCAAGTCCATGGGGGAATTAATATCTAGAGCAAAGGGAGCTGGGTCTATGTAGGGGGTGAAATCGGTAGGATCCCGCTCTGGAGACTCATTTTCGTCGATGCTTGGTATATTCGCCATGAGACAGAGGCTGGAGCTCTCGTCATCGAGGTTATCCAGGGCATATTCCAAGTCAGGGGCCGGGATCAGGCCGACAAGGATGTCATCCCTAACAATTGGTAATCCTCCGTCCAACTCACCGGCCAGATGAAGCAGTTCGAGTTGGTCACGGAGTTGTGTGGCCGGGACTAGCGGTGAGTCACTTATGTCAATGACACGTTCCCGGCGAACGCGGGGGACTATAGCAGCGAACTCAGAGGTGAAGACCGGTTTATGTTTGTTATCCAGATATGGATAAGCATTCATGTTAGTAAGGAGGTCGTAGATACTGAGCGGCTCCAGGGCATCCGCTGTCCATTTAGCGACGAGAATAGCTAAGGAGAAAGGCAGGACGTAGTCCAAGCTTCCGGTAAGTTCGAAGAGGATGACCGCGAGGGTGACGGATAGTCTCGTTACGCCACACATTGTTGAACCCGCAGCAATGAGCGCATACACGCCGGGCTGAACACACGTAGACTCTTGAAGAAGCGGGCAGGTCCCCCAGATACTCCAGTGTGGAAACCGAAGTACTATCCATTGAACAAGATGACCTACAACCCTCCCCATGAGGCCACCGATAACCATAGAAGGGACATAGATACCGGCAGGAACCTTAATACCAAACGTGATGGTTGTCAAAAACGTCTTGATGATAAAAGCGGCAAGGATGTTTCGAATAATCCCGGGTATATCATCAATATTCGATGGACATAGCCCTAACTCAGAATCCCTGCTGTCGTCTTGGCACGGTGCAGCAAGATTCAGCAAGAGCTTCGCTACCGGAAGCTTAGTTAAGGTGTTCCAATATCCTATGAGTCCTGTTACCAGCGCCACCAGCACAACTTCGAACAGTGGGTATTTCTTGATGACTGGAATCTTACGGAAGGATAGAGCCCAACGACGCGAAGCCTTGATAAAAAAAGCACCGATAGCACCGCCTAGAATTCCTACTAAGATGAAGCCGAATAATTCAAACCACTCCCAGTCGATTTTGTACCGGATTTCGAACATGACGATCTTGTGAGTGCCATACGGGTTAAGAAACTTCAAGGACAGAGCTGCGACAATACAGCAAAAGAAGGTACGAAAAAGCGTCTTGGCTGGGAAGTAATAGGCAACCTCCTCGAGACCGAATAGAACGCCACCGAGAGGAGCTCCAAACGCAACAACTATACCTGCCGCGGCTGCAGCAGATAATACTTCGCGCCTCTTACCGTCGTTATGATCGTACTTAGAGAAAATTCGACAGCAAATATTGCCAATACAAGCCGCAATATGGACGTAGGGACCTTCTTTACCTAAGCTTAGGCCAGAGGCCACACTCAAGATCAATCCCACAGATTTGACGACGAGAGTCTTGAAACCGAGAAAGCCATGCAAAACGAATCCGCTAAGAATGACACGAACTTCGGCGACGCCACTGCCAGCTGCGGAATAGTACACCATGGGTGGTGGCGGGTCGGCTTGCGGTGGCCGTACCGCCCTAGGACTAATACTTCCGTTCTCATCGTTATGGTTATGGTTATCTTCCTGTTGCTGATAATAATCAGCAGCTAAGTTCTCATCTAGTGTTGACATTCGGTAGGCTGAAGGAACCACCGTCTTAGTCGTTAAGGTGAGCAGACATGAGAGCACCGCGAGTAACAGGACGGCGATGACGTAAATTCCAAATTGAGTCCAAACCTCGCCGAAGGGATGGCCTCCAAGAACTTCGGACCAAGATCGCCAATCGGTACATGGACCGTGGGGACAACACCTCTGTTCGCATTGTCAGCTCCCCGCACATTCAGCTAAACAAGACGCCATCGTAAAAATAATAATAATAATGTATATATAGGGCTGAGTAGTCGTTACCTTTTCTCTTAAATACCATGCTCGCGCGCAATAGCCATCCTTGTAGTCAAAGATAGTTGTCTCAGCCACATCCACGCAATAAGCAACTAGCGCGACTAGAACGCCAACAAGAGCACTCAGTATCCAGCCTTGGGCGCCATCAAATAAGACGACGAGTCTACCCCAAAAGCCTTTTCTCCCCCGCAACTGTTTAACTCGGTAGGAATCGGCGATACTATCGCGGACCCAGTCGGTCGAAGTAAATTGATCATACCAGATACGTTCGTCAGCAAGAAGAGAACTCTTAGATTCGGACATGGGATCGGTCCGATCCGAAAGCGCTTGTATTAGCCGCTGTCCCCATGATTCATGCCGGTTATGATATCGCGCCCCATGAGGTGTTGCTAATATAGAGAGGGATTAAATCAGTACGCAACGACTTTCGATGAGAGGGATGCTTCAGTAAACAAACCGGCAAAGCTATGAGCCCTTGATAGAGCGGGACTATGAATGCGCACTCGAGAGCGTGAGGATCGCAGGAGGGCGGTATTTTCGTCGGGGGCTTCGTCTATCGATATCGAAGGTGGCCTGGATCTTCTCGAATGCTGGCGGTGATGTGTAGGAGAAGTAGGAACCGACCCGTAGGAGTCCTGCGAGGGATGTAAGGTATCGTACGTACTCATGCCTAGTATGGCGTATCGAAGCAATAGGAGCGCGTTAGAGCCTTAGGTAGTAAAAGGTAGTACAACGTGGTGTAGGATATCGGAGGTGGATAGTAGCTAGCTCAGGGAACTACGTCTTGAGCTGGAGCAACATGAGGCGCGTGAAGTATTCAGCAAGGATTACGCGCGGAGGTTATAGGGTGATTTGAATGGAGCACAATTCATAGTGAATTCATAGTGAGCAAGTAGAGGGACGATGGTTTAGATGAAACCGGACAAGTTGGGTAAGTTGGGTAAGTAAGTTCGAGTGGAATTGCCAAGTTGGAAGTTGTATTGTGTGATAGTTGATAGTTAGTTGATAGTCGATAGTTGATACTGTTAATAGCGTAGTATGTCCCCATACCCTGGTTACGGGTATACACCACCTACCTAACATACCTCTAACATACCTAACCTAATAACACTGAGGGGCGTCGAGAGCGTCAGCAACTAATAATTCCGCTCCTACCGAGTAACCTACCGAGTAAGAACTATCTTATCTTCCACCTCATTGTCATACAATTTCGCTCTTTCTTGCCTTTCTGTCTTTCTGCAGATTCGCCAAGGACAGACAAGCCAATGAAGAGCAAGTTTCGCTTTCTAGTAAACCGTAGTATCTGGAAGTTACCGTACTGCCGTAGTGTAATGGTATGCTACTAGTAAAGGTCAGAAGGAGATGTTAGTGGGGGGATCGGAGATGGTGTGTGATCAAATACAAGGACCTGCCTTGCAGTTTTGGAAGCTTCTCCATCCATTAATTGCTCGTTCGCATTGGAGAAACCGAAAGCACGTGGAACTATCTCATCGTTAGGAGGTACCTAGGTAGGTGTAGGTAGGTAGGGGTAGGTACCTGTATGGAGGAGATCTGCAAAGTACAGGCGATGCTTAACTATAATCGTTGGTGTAACAGTCCGCTGTAACTGTGTGAAACAGCAGCTAAAGAAATCCCCTAAATTCCCGGCTAATGAAAGGACCAATAAACTTAGGTCCCTTAGGTGAGAGATTACATCACCAAGGTCCACAAAACGTGTTTTCTGCATGCATCTATTAGCCATAAGCCACGACATGAAGCCACCATTCAACTTCATCCGAACAACCTTTTCCAAACTTCCAACCATCTTGAATAATAACCCTCCTAAAAGTCGGGCATTACTCATCTCAACTATTACTACTGAATACGGCTTCCGGAGAGGCCCTAGTAGGTACCATTGGGATTTGACGCTGTAGTGCTTGATAAGCTCTAATATGGAGTACTCACTTGATATCTAACATATGGTAAATATTCGGTCCCAAGGAGATTCAGTCTCAAGGGTAACCTAGCAGCTAGGTAGATCCATCTAGCATACCCGCCCTGAATGGTCAACGGCATAGCATCCTTGAGTAGTCTGCATGTGGGGGGCACAGAGCGGAAGATTGCGTTATTGCACCAAACGTGCAAACAGAATGAGTATACCGTAAGATATACTTCTCCATCATGTCATCGAAACAGGATAAACCATCCACCGTGCCCAAGTTTTCCTCATTTAAGCCTCCACTTGAGAAGCCTCAACCCCAAAATGAGACCAAGACCAACCTTGAGGAACTAAAACAACGCGGTACGCTTTCTATCTCAAGGCGCGAACACCAAGATTCTTCAGGAGTTATATCACGTCATACGGAGAAGGCCCGTCATCATAAGCTCTCACAGCGACCTTCCTCACAAGAACAAGATAGAGACACTTTCTTCGTATACGATAAGCGAGGCGACTCCTTGATTCGGAGATATGGCGGTAACGATCGCCGTGATGTCCCTAACTACCGCCGTTTTGGGTCCGGCCGTATCTTAGGGGCCAATGGCTACATGAGAATTGACCATACAGGTAGCCGTGATGAGTTCTTTCTTCTAGGCTTCCGTGAAAGCGGTTCCCTACTCGGTAGTGATAGGAAGAGCCTTCTAGCCAAGGGCGGTCATTTTAAATCGCAGGCTATTAGGGTTCGACAAGAACAGTCCCAAACTGTGGCCGGTTCAGAGGATTTTGTATCCCTAAAGACATCAAGAAAGCGAAAGCGGGATGGATCCGAACCAGGAGATTCGTCGAGCGACGAAGGACAAGCCTATAGGTCAATTCATGGCAAAAGCAAAAGCCATGAGCATTCCGATAGTGATGTTGACTACGACAGTGAGACATCTACAGGCGCAAGGGACCGAGGTGCGGATGAGCCCACGAGCTTAAAGACGATTGAGCTGTCTAGGAGAGTCCGTGACCATCCGCAAGACGTTGATGCTTGGCTAGAGCTTGTCAAACATCAAGATACTCTTCTGCGAATAAGTGGGCAAGACAGTCGCCATCCCACCGCAGCAGAGATTAAGAGTTTTGCTGATATTAAACTGTCCTTGCTCGAGCAAGCCTACTCTCATGCGACCACTGACTCGCAGCGAGAGAGGCTACAGTTAAGAATCATGCAAGAAGGTTCGAAGATATGGGACAGCATAACTATGTCAAAACGATGGGAATCGGCTCTAAAGGAGCACGGGGCCAGTTTTGAATTGTGGAAAGAGTATACAAACTTCCGGCAAACAAGATTATCGACATTTCAATATGAGGAACTCCTACAACACTATGCCAATCGTTTGAACCGGTTAGCGAGGGAGGCTTTGATAAAACAAGACGAGTCGAAAAAATTTCGAAACCTTCGAGTCTTTCGAATCTACGAACAAATGATATATGTCTTCTTAAGAGCTACACGTTTCATCGCAGATTCCGGGTATAAAGAACTTGGCATAGCAGCATGGCAGGCCGCCTTAGAATTAACATTTGCGCGCCCACCCAATTTTCCCGAGAAAATATCTATTGCTCCGCCATCTGGCTTCCTGGATTTTTGGGAAAGCGAGGTACCGCGGATAGGAGAGGATGGGGCTTTGGGGTGGATGACTTTCGAACAAGGCGACCGAGAACCGGAACTTCCCGAGCCCCCCAAAACTCCAGATGAGTTTGTATCTCCAAGTACTCGGGATGGCTATAAAGCTTGGTCAATCATGGAGCAACACCGAGCTCGGGTGGCGGCAAATCCCGCTCGTACTATGGATGTTGGAGAAGAGGACGATCCATTCCGTGTCGTCATGTACGCAGATATCCAGGATATACTCTTACATCTTCCGAACGAGGCCATTCCTAGTCTTCAACGTCAACTGCTAGATGCATTTTTAATATTCTGCCAACTACCTCCAGCGTTCGCTTCTAGCGAAATTGTCCGGGATATGCTTCAGGATAGTTTTCTCGTTCGTAGTCCAGCGGACCCAATCACCGTAGAGAGCTCGTCTAATCTGATTATAAATACTGAGGAGCAAAACAAAAGACCGCCGGAGTTCTCACATGACTACGAGCGAATGCAAATCACACCAGAGGTTCTCTTTCCGGTACCTAATTGGTTTAGAAGTATGAAGAAAATTCGAGGTGACGTTCCCACGGATCAATACATGTGGATTTCGACTACATTAAAGCAGCTCGTTCGTACATTTGGCATATGTGAGCTAGGCCCATATTATCTCGCCTTTGAATCGATGAACGAGCCCGGGCATGAAAAGAAAACGGCAAAAGCACTCCTGAAACAAGATTCTACAAACGTCGACTTATACTTGGGTTACTGTATACTCGAATGGAAAAAAGGCAACAAGGATATCGTTCGCATTACGATCCCTGCTGCGATGAGCTTGCCAGCCATAACAGTTCATAGCAAGCTCTCCTTGAACATTGCTGCCGCATGGATGGAGCTTGAAGATTGCAACTTGGTTAAGGCAACCCTACAATTATGTATATTGTCAGATGACCCCTCTTCTACGAGATCAATATCGGAAAACCCGCCAGCTTCCACGGCCCAGATACTGAAGACGAGACATTTTCTCTCATCGAACCGAGACTATTTGTTGTCGTCAGGCGATGCCGAGAATGCCATCATATATGCTGAGGGTCTAGCGCTGCTTGAATATTTAACACGGCAGAGTAATAAGGAACCCTCTAGCGGAAGCCAAGGGGATATTTGGTCCGCAATATCTAGTATCTCTACCTGTTCTGATGAGCTGGTATCTCGAGATCTTAGGAGTAGTCCACATCATGAGAGATTGCTACAGTTTGCTGCTCGTTTACTTTACTATCATGCTAGCCAAGGGTAAGTAAATCACATCTAAATACAAGGTCCCTACGCACCGACTAATTCGCCCTTAGGCCATTCAGACCCGGGTTCCTTCGTGAGCAGCTAACGAAGTACATCAATTTCTTCCCCCAGAACACGATCTTCCTCAGCCTTTACGCATGGAGAGAAGCGCGCCTTAGTATAGACGATAGGGTACGTTCAATCCTCGACGAGGTCGTTCTCGTCGAACCACATGACTGCATCAGCAGCCGCATGTTCGCCATTCAATACGAGTCCCGCACAGGGAACGTGCACTCTACGCGGGCAGCATTCGAGCACGCCTTGGAAAGCGAGACGTGCAGAAACCACCCGGGTCTCTGGATATCGTATATCAGGTTCTGTCACGGCAGAAAGGAACTGAGAGCCAAGGCCAAGAGCGTGTTCTATCGAGCACTCCAGTGCTGTCCCTGGTCGAAAGAAGTGTTCATGGAGGCGTTCGTCACGCTGGTTAGAGATATGGATTCCTCTGAGCTTAGGTCGGTGTATAATACGATGTGCGAGAAGAGGCTGCGTGTCCACGTTGAAATGGAGGAGTTCGTGGACGGATGGCGGAGGGACCAGAAGGAGAAGGACGAGGCAAGACGGTAACAGGTGCAAAGTCCTTGGAACTAATATATACGAATATAATACCTAGTTATTCCTTAATACTAAATAGTCTCTAAGTGAAAGGCACATAATCCCTAAACCAGGCGCCTGCCATCTATTCTTTATTTTACCACCCCTAGATTATCGTTCACTGTAGATTCAATAATCTATACCCTACCAATATTGAAGCTCTCCTACCTGCGTGCTTCTAAGATTTATCTCAAGATTGTAGAGATATTTTGTGCAAGTCTCTGTGTTCACGGTACATCTAGGTAGATATACGCCAACTACTGCAGTCCTAACAGCCTAATCTAGATCTAATTGAGAAGAGAACACTGTCTTAGTAACATCAAGGATGTGCCACGTTGATCGGCCAATATCATATATGTTATCTAAAATATAGGGACCGCAGGCATAACCTCATCATAGTGCCCTGTCTACTATTTCATTCCACCTATCGCTAAACTTAGCACAGGTTAGTCGTGATACTTCACCATAGCAATTCCGTTAAATCATAACGGCTGTTGTCATATCATAAGCATCAGAGCTAAAATAGAACAAAAGAGTACGTATTAAACATCGAGATAGTCACTTAATTTTGTTACTTCACCTCCTTTCTCCAGAGACATCTCGATACCTCCAATGCGCCAGATAGCTTACGGCGTTCTTCGCACATACCTACCAGCCAGTGTTACTCTCAGATAGTTGGGAACCACCTTACATATGCATGCCACAGTAACATAACAATATATGTATAGACCAACGCCAAGGTCCCAGAGAGAATCCCGATGTCCATCTTCTGGGAATAGGACACACCAATCGAATAATTAATAAAGTATATCTCTACAGTAATATATGGCACCTAAGAAGCAGCCATATAGATAGGTAGGTAGACCAATTAAAGAAACCCGCCTCGTCCCAGAAAAGAAATAGCCTAATTCAGTGGTCTACTACGTAGTTAGATGGAAAGCAAAACACGCATACATAGCAACCGCATATATTGCTCGTCAGAGGGGGGCCAAAACGCGCGAAAGTACAATACCTAATCCAGCCCAGCCCAGCCCCCGGATAGCCAGCCAGATGATCCATCCCAAGCGTGCGGCTCGCCCTGGCCACGGCATACATATGGCGCGCAGGTGTGAGAAAAGCCCACTTTGCTTTTGTGAGTCGCATCACGAACACCCCTCCTCCTCCCATCCGTACCCTAAAGCCCTCGTCTCAAATGTTCCCGCGCCCCCCGTTCACGAGATATGGGAGATTTTTCTGGTATACCTACCTACCCGATACGACTTAGGTAGGTAGATTAGATAGATGAGGTATGGATGTGTGGATGTGTAGACGTGTAACGTACGACCACGCGGCACGGAGCGTCAAATCTAAGACATTTCTGTGCGAGTGTCTGTGTCATTGGAGGGTGTGGTTGTATATTAGGTACTAGGTATACTTTATGCATCTACTTTAAGCATTCCACTCCCGCGCCGTGGGTAAGTAAACAGGTAGGTACTTTAGGTAGGTAGGTAGGTAGGTATCATGTAACCTTGGTATCGCAGCTCGATCCTCCATTCCCTCAAGTACCTAACCTATATATACTATATTCTGTCTTCTAGACGAAATATCCTTTTCTGTCTATCTTTCAGGGGCTAGCAACAGCAACAGCAACAAGAAGAGAACCGAGTGGTGGCGGCTGCGGCCGTAAGATATGTGTTCTGCCATCGCCCTCTTCTCTTTATCCCGATACTTATATTATTTATATTATATATAGATACCATGCACGGAAGCCAACCCGCGTATAGCAGCCAATCGCGCGGGGGCTCGGCATGCGGTCGACCATATGTTTCTGGGGTAGCACGGGACCGGTGAGACATGCATTTGCATTCACATGCGAGAGATCAAGTATTTCGTACTTCCTCCGTAATATATAAGGTACCGGTAGGTATATCACGTAGTGTGCCTTATATATTGACAGAACGGACCCGACCTTATGCACCCCATACGGTGATCGCAGAGCTAGAGACATTTTAAAACGTGCCGTAGACCCACCGGTCGCCTGGATCTGGTTCTGTGTATACATACATACCTAGTGTATGTAGGTAGGTAGGTATGTATGCATGTAAGTCATAGCGAATGGGTGTAGTGCGCAGTCGCCCGACTGGCGGGAGTTTGGAGCTTGCATGCGAAGGAGTTGGGGACCTACTCAACGCACGCACGGGTCGTGTGTCCTAAACGGGGGAGGATACCACGAGGACGTTGGGTTTGGGTGCCGGAATAATCTCGAGTAGAGTAGTAGTTAACGATAGCGATTGCGAGGAGAGAGAAGCTGGGTGAAGGATTTGAATGATGGTTAGTTATAAAAAAGTATAGTCAAGTAAATTGTTAATATAAACCGCATAAAGATGCTATATACTTACCTACTTAAGGTATAATACCGTAAAATAAAATCCGAAAAAGTAAAAAAGAGGGACATAAATCTAGGTTAATCTGATGTGGGTTGTCCATCGCGATATAAGTAACTATACGTCAAGTATTAAAAATACCCTCGGGTTTTATATAAAACAAAACTTAACTTTGCAAAAATTAAACCTTTTGTTTTATGAAACGGGGCCACTACACAAAATATTCCTTACCGTATCATACTTAATGCTCTTATAAAAAAAGAAAAAAAAGAAAAAAGAAACCGGCCATCCAACCAGCCAACCAGCCAGCCCAATGCAATGTGCTATGCTGTCGGCAGGTAGCCACGCGCAGCTTATGTACATACATACCTACCTACCACCTACGTAGCCAGCTGTAATGCGGGCGGGTGGATTCGTCTCTAATGCACCTCATACCCAAATCCTTCCGCGCTGGCGGGCCGAATCGCTGTGCGACGGGATGTTGCACATACATATCCACCTACCTACGCAATATTCCGTACCCTACCTCATACCTACCATACCTCTACCGTAGGTATATACGAGTACTAGGTACAGCCCAATACAGTTTGTATTTAGTTCCAGTCCACGGTCTAGAACGACTATAGGTATATATCTACCTAACCTAAGCAGTTCATGACGCTCATATCGCGTGGCCTTTGAGCCTCAGGGGTCCGGGGGTCCAAGTTTATTATAAAGACGTCAAAAGAAACGTTATTGGTAACACGTGTCTGGCCGATATCTTCAACTACTAGAGTAGGCAATTCTAACCGTATATCAATCAGCGTTGGGCTGACACCAAGTCAGGTTGGAGTAGGTAAGTGATATCCTCTGGAGTAGACTGGAACTCTAAAGCCTCGGGAATAAGAAAATAATACGCGTACAAGTATGTGATGAAATTTGTTACTCTCTATTCGCTCACTGACCTGGACTTTTCTTGATCCATGTATATGCCGGTTGTAGCACACTGGAGTAAAAAGGGGGCTGACAACATCGACACTCTTGAGCGTATCAACAACAACAACAATAACATCATAAATAGCAAACTTGATAAAATTTATGATGCAAATTATGTCTCTTATGTCCCATATGTCCCCATATGCCCCAATAGGGAGTGTCGCTTACGACTGACCCATCTATGTATATAGCCCGCAACAAAAGAACAACCGCCTGAATAGGCCTGTAGATTCGACATTATGCAAGCCGTCCCTGTAAAAGGCCCCTATATTCCCCGTGAATCTTGTAAAGTACATCCTTCCGCGCACAGAAAAATAAAGAAACCGATTAAATACTTGTCTGAACAGCGAATGAAGTCTACCTATGCGGCACTGATGCATCTTGTCTCAAACCATGGGCCATCTCGAATGATTGCCTTTTTTGGTCTCCCGTCGTACTCCTTAACGGGTATCCTATGTCCTTCTGGTATTTTTCTTTTTTCTGTTTGTTTCTCGTCATCACATACTTCGTCACTGTTGCCTTTGCGATAGTTTTCCGCCATCTAAACCCCGGCGGCAATTTTAGTTTCACCGCTAATAGGCTCTTCTGCTTGATCTACCCGTGGGCACTCAGCACGGCCTGAAGGCACTCCCAGATGTGTATATGTTGGTCCCGTATTCATCCCACGATTGGCGTTGAGCAGAGCGAGGTCAAGATACTGTGTAATTTACCCCTCATTACGTTCTCAGCTCGCCAGCTCCCATGTAGGACCCCTTTTACCAACCAACCCTTTTGCCTTGTCAAAATCTTTTTTTGGCGTTGACCACGATTCCCTAGAGCTTAAAACCCGTCCACGCGAAAGTGCTTTGAGGGTGCTCAAGCAGATCGCAAATTTAATCTCGGACATATTGGTTCATGTATCCTCGAGAAAGGTAAACTAAAGCATCGTGGTAGATGCTCTTCCCTTGCCCATGCCGTAAACTAAGTAGCTTGAGAAAGCCTTTCTGCTATTTTATACACAGCTCAGTTTGAGAGGTCAAACGGGGATTTGCCGAGCACAGCCTGTCATGGGACAAGCTGGCTCATAGGAAACCAGACTCGGCCAGTACCCTGTGATATTAACGTAAGCCTCTGCATAACTCATACTAGGTTTGTGTCATCGACATACCTCACAATCTTTTCGTCTTCACGCTCACGTGGTTCTACGGTTAAACTCTTGTCATACATCTCATGCACATCCCCGGCTGCTTGCATATTGCTTAAGATATAATCTTGTAGTTCTGGAACGGGCTGAAGTGAGTAAGGCGCATTCTGGTATTGCTGAATGTCGCGGATGACTTCCGCCGTTTTCGCACGCTTGGCGAAATTAATCATATTCGTCTTTTTGATAATCGAAGGAATACCGTCCTCAATAAAGGTAAGATCAGTAAGATATACGCCTAGAAGTGAGTTAGCATATATATATGGAAGGGAATACGCGAGTATAAGAGCATACCAAAGAAAGGAATGCATGGCGGATTTGCGGCATGCAAAGCCTCTCTATACTCGCCAAAATTCTTCGTGCTCGCCATTAGGCGTCGCATTGTCTCGAGGACGGCTTGAGTTCGGGCTGGTACCTGATCCCAGGTTCGCTTTAGGCGAGCAATAGGGGCGGTGCCCAGGGCTGAGATGATTGACGTTAACGTGGAAAAGTTATTAAGACTCCGACATTTCTAAAATCATTAGCATCGCAAACTACAGCAAAGACTTAGACTTGGGTATCAAACTTACATCGGCGACTGAGACGAAATGTTTTATGACAATTACTCGCTTCTTAATGTCCATCTGAGCCAAAATCATCTCGGCAACCCAGTTTGTCATTTGATTAGAGTGCAGGATCAGTGCTTTCACATTTGGTGCAGGTTCCGGTTCATTTTCGCCAACCTTCTTCTGCCATGTCTTGTTGAGACATTCTGTTGGCTTGATCTTGCCATATAGCTTCGACTCGATGATTGTTAACTGGCGGGCAAATTCGGTAACGTCGATGTCGAGGAATTTTAGCTTCTTCATATTCTTAGGCATGATTGGCGGCGGAACATTGTTGTTAAATGTCTGTATCATGCGTTTGGATGATATTTCTTTGCCGCTAAGTCGTTGATCTAAGACAGCCATGAGATTATTGGCGCCGGGCGTCTCTGTGGATTTGACGGTGTCCCTTGCGAATGCGTACACGTCGCGGATTAGTTGCCTCGTTTCGTCGGTCGGCTCCTCCATCCAGAAATTTTCGAACCAACTCTTAATAATGTTCACCACACGGAATCTGATCAGCTTCTGCTTTCGATCCCTCCACATGTCGTAGTCATTGTTGCTCAATCCCTCTGGCGGTTGTATATTGAAGCGTTTGACCAAAAGTTCGAACAGTTCTCGTGCCGTAGTGAAAGACCTGTATGTCAGAAGGAATGTGTTGTTAAAGCTGAAGTCAGACTTGTCGTGTCTTGTGAGTTGCTCGACTAACGCCAACAATGAGCCACCCTTGACTGCTGGCTGTGCTGCCTTGAGATCCCAGGACAAGTCATTCTCGAGGTCAAGCCGTAAGAATGGTGGCGTTTCCTCAACTGGTTGGGCAGTTACAGCAATAGAATTCTCTCCCAAGAGCTTCGCAGCTTTGGACATGTTACCGGCCTTCCGGGGGAAACTGGTGGGTTCGTCGGAATAGGATGCTGAAGTTATTAGAGGAGGTCTGATATTTGCTAAGTAGTTCGAGTCCGAGCGCATATGCATCGAGTTGGAAGAGAATAACGGATCTCTTCTAGGTGGACCTCTCTGTAGGCCGTCTTCCTGCATGCGAACTTCATGCTGCTGCTGTAGGTTAAATTGAACCTGTTCAGAGAGGAGCTGAAGAGAAAAGCCGATATGGGAAGAATTCGTTTCCAGAGTCCTTGCGCATTGCTTGACATACTCAAGCCTGCCTTCTAATGACTCGCCGCGAACCTCAGACCATTCATCACCTAAAGGACCAGCAACTGCCTGACATCCTAATATAAGGTCGGATATATTGTCGTAGAGACTTTGCTTATAGGTGCTGAAGTCGGCAAGTTGGGGCGTCTGAAAGGTATTTTCTAGAGATGAAAGGTCAATAGACTCAATCATCGCAATCCAAGGCTTGAACATCTCCAGAACTTTCGCGCCTGCAATGCAGACATTGTTGCCGATGAGCTCATGCTTATATGGTGACACTATCTTGTCAGATAAACCGAGGTATTTTTCCAGCTCCCTAATGCTAGAAACTAGCATCCTCTTATATTCATCGAGCCTTTCGAGATGTTTCCCGTCCAAATTTGCGGTCGGCTCGGCATAACCCTCATCATCCTCCAAGAAATTCGATGTAATGGGGTCACGGGGACCAAGTCCATTGTTTTGCCAACTTCCTCCGGTGGTGCTGCCTATGACGAACCCGGGAAACAATCGCGGGATTTCCTCGCCTCTCTGCTGTCTCGCGACTTCGACAAAGCTGAAAACTCCCCCTAGTACACCATCGGCTTCTTGCATACACTTCTGCACAGACTCGGCGTTCGGCCAATCAGCTGCGGCTATGTGAGAAGAGATGACAAGTTTGGAAAACTTGGACATCATGTCTCGGAAATGAGGATAAAGCGCCTTGTTCGTCGAAATAATAGAAGGCTGACCAGAGTGGTTGTCAGTGGTACCAGAACCAGCAGCCAAGAGCAATCGCAAATGATCAGATATATCCTCTGCACGAGCAACATATTCTGACCGATTGTTACTCGTGATCGCATCTCGATAGCGGTCGATAGCGCGCTTCATATTTGCTATGAGGAGGTTCCACGATAAAGGCTGCGCGGTGCCATCGTCAAAGAAAGAACGAGGTATCGTAGCTGCTTGAGGTAGGTTAAAACTAGCGCCAGTAAAAGACGTCGCAGAAGCCAATGTCGGTGCTAAACCGCCTACTGTAGACATTGGGACGTTGGTGTTGATGTAGGTATCAGTCCGTGATCGTATCCCCCCCTGAGAACCATTCATGGAGTCCATGGATGGCGAAGGAGAGACCCCGACGCTGTCGTAGCCGCGACGTCGCGAAGGCTACATAACCCTGTGTGAGTTTGCGATAAACATACGTATGTGATAGGAATGTACTTACCAAAGAACTCATAGAGCTTTTACTGAGCAATTCACCTTCGAGCTCTGAAGCGGATGTTGCTTCCGAGTCCTCATCTTCATCCTGCATTAAACCCCTGGCCATTACCTCTGGGGGTAGCCGCGTCTTCTCTACCATATTTACGTTCATTCGATCCCGCGGCCCATTTTCATTGAAAGAAGTTGGCGATTCTAACGGAAGCTCCATGCTACTCTCTCCGGTCATAGTGTTATAATAGAATAGTCTACCGTCGGGCGTAGCTTGAGGTATCCAAAAGTCGGCGCCAGATTTTCCCGAAGTCCTCGTGCCTTCGAGGGGCAACCCGTTAAATTCATCTTGATCCGACTCCAAATCATCCTCAAGCTCTTCGTCATATGCTACCTGGTCCTCCAGCTCGTCATCTCCATTGTCTCCATCAACATTCTGCATATGCTCGGGAATCTCTTCGGGGTTCTCGATGATCTGACAATAGTTACTTGGAAACCAACCGCGGACCCCGTTGATCACACCGTCCCACCATCCGCTTTCTAACTGGGTAATGACCTGAATTATGTCGCCCTCGTGAAAACTTAAGCTCGTTCGATCATCGGCCTCGTAATCGTAGAGCGCTCGTACATATAACGTGCCAGGAGGCGCGGTACCTAGTATGCCGTTCATGTTGTATGAGTAAGCACGGTCACCGCTGGAACGATCCAACGATGCCGGGTTCCTAAGCTCAATAGCAGAATCGGGATTCTTATCGAGGGTGTTAGATCGAGACCTATTCCGCGAATTGTACGTGTTATCTTTTTGGTTTGTTACTATTGCCGACACTGCGGACTGTGTCATGAGCATCGTGACGTGCGAAGCGCCAAGCGTAATTACAGAGAATTCGAAAACGGTTATTAAATCATGCCCGTGCCTATACGGAAAGGGGGAAGCGAAGTCGAACGAGACCAGGGGGGTCAAATCCGCGGAGGTAGCCTGCTAAAAGTCGCTTCGCGATTAAGAGTAGATGAAGGCCAAAGTAGAAACGCACGCGTTGATTGATACCGAGGCTGTCGTCGCTACCGTGGTCGGAATCAGTTACGATAAGAAGGATCGCGTGTTTAGAACGATAGACTCAGAAGAGAAGTAGAAATAATGAAACAAAGGTAGAAGATTTAGGTGCAGTGAATTTTCCGTCCTCCCAATCTCTCAATCTCAATCGCAACTTGTTTGCTCTCGTTTCAATTTGCCTACAAGCGCTAAGGGTCTTGCTGCTGGAGTAGACCAAGGTTAGAAAAGATGTGAATGGTGGAAGACCTTCTCGTTGGGCGGGTAAAGAAAGTGAGGTAAGGAGTTCAATTCGCTGACGAGAAGGGCTAGTCGGGTCACCTCAGTACTGGGTTCGTGGGGTGTGTGCCCAGGCTAAGCTGAAGGCTGAGCGAGAGTCAGACCTAGACAATTGAATGTCGAGGGTCGAGTTGGGTTACAGCCTATGGGATTCAGAGCTGCTTTGAGGGTGGTTGAAGTTGTGGTGGTTAATCGGCGAAAGGGGGGGGTGTGGTTTTGGACACCCAGCCGATAATACATACAGGACCGGAATTAAGGTAAGGTAGTAGGTAGGCAGGTAGGGTAGGTTGGTAGGCTGAGTGAGTTAGGTTAGAGATCTGAGTCGGGGTCTGCTCGTTTCCCACCGTATCAATTTTCTGATCTTCCCCCCATTCGCCTGCCGCCGTTCATGGTAGTAATAGTGTAAGTAGGTAGTACCTACTTAATGTACTCTGTACCTCGTACATAGAGGTAGCATTAATCACTACCTAGTTAGTCGTAATACGCTTTAGGTAACCGTTATGGAAGGTTAATAACATTGAGCTAATCCTTATACAGCAATGGTATATGACCCTAGCGTCTGTAAGGAAAGTAGGTAAAAAACCCCTCTTTCTTCTTTTGAACTGGACCCCTTTTAAAATTTCCCGCCTGCCAAGAGCAATCGCAAGTTGTCGTCCTAGACTTCTAGATGTAAATTAGCTGATGCATTAGTCATGCCCTTTTCGATTGTTTGCGTACACATGTAGATGTCTTATGTATGTGTATAAACATAGCATCAATATGCATATCTGAATGTAGTACAAACGTATTTTACGGTAGTACGATAATGGCAATACTACCGTACACGCACGTTGATATGAAGACACCCCGCTGGCGTGCCTAACGAATGTGCCGTAAAATTTAAATCTACATCTATAATCACGTATCGGATCTCGATACCTTCTACGAACAGAAGAAATATGTCATATTAGTTAGGATATATGCAGCCGGGGAAGGATTATCGATTAGATGCTTCAGTGTGTAATCTATGTAATTTCCCCTCCCAAGTCAAACTGTATTATTTTTTGCTGACTCGACATCTAACTAATACATATCGACTACCATACTTCGTACTACAATGTACAATGCACAATACAAAATGCACAAGGTAAATAATTTTTGTGAGTGTCTCGGCCGACCGCTCATTCAGGTTGATATGCCGGACCCAAGGGAAAGGAAAACAAAATAAATCTGGCGAAATTTGGTCAGAGGGAGTCGACTAGGAATCGAGCAAGGGTTCTTTCGAGAGTGGCCAGATGACAGTCCGCATATTCCTATTAGTACTGTATTTCTCACAGGGTCTCCGTGTCGGATATGCGATAATTACTGTGAGAGTAGGTACATACTTTAAAGGTACATATTTTTAAGAGTTATTTTAAGATTATTAAGTTATTAAGCTTGCTTATAGGTAGGTACTTACACGGAAATGAGCTACACGTAGGTAGGTAACGCTTATGATTGAATATGTTACTCTATTATCTGTTTGAGATTTTGCAACGCTCCAATATCATATACCTAGGTACCTAAGGTAAGTTAAGTATTAATATATACCTAGACAGTCTGCGAGGACGGATAAATCCCCTAGTATGGAATCAACCGACTAACAACCACGAGAGTCACCTTGTCCCGGGACGGAACGTAAACCAATAGCCAAGACACATGTTACAAGATCATATCGGTTATATCGAAGAGAAGATGCTAAAATGACAGGTAGTTATCTTAAGTACTTAAGTCCGAAACTTGATTCGTCTCTACGACTGTATATGATAGGACTCCATGCGGAGGAGGGGGTAACATAGCTTTCACGAAATGTAGAGTATATGCATGCAAGCTGCAGCAACCTCGTGCTCATACCGCTTGGCGAACCGACGTTGCAATACCTACTGCGTATACGGAATACAGTATAGTATGTACACAACGCCAGAGGTTGGGTCTCGGTGAAGAGTTAAGGTACGTTAGTATGTATAGAACGATGATTTACGGATGCGGTATTACTGCCTTTATATAACATTAGGTACACTACGTTTCCTCTCGTGCATCAAATACACGTGGAGTCGTGTTCATTCGCAATGGCCCTGAAGACATGGGACCTCTATCGCATGCTAGGATTCATGTGTCCCTACGCCTTATGGCGTGGCTTGGAGCTTGGGAGTAGCCGTCGGAATATTTCGAAGACGCATGGAAGACTTCCATGGATGGAAGCTTTCGCCCACAGACACTATTCAAGAAACACCGAGCATTGACGCTACTGCAGGCTCGAGTCGGAGACCTGCTCTTTTCATATTAATGCCAGCAGCAGCAACCACCGAACTTATCCCTGAATTACACGGCCCTGCCGTGTCTAAATTTGAGGATAGAATACCTAAACTTGCTAGACAGGCCCTCCCGTTAAATTACGCTACCTAGCGAGTTGGATTCGGCGACTTCTCATGCCCATGTCTACGGTGAACAGATCTACCAGATAAAGAGTATCCTTGTAGCCCCTCCAGAGTCCAGGCGGGACTGATCTATCCGATCAGAATGACCATAGAAGAAATCACGTTCCTATCGATCGGCGTGGGAGCATAAGGGCATAAATGAGTATTTTCAAATACAGTAATCAACAACCTTTCGTCCTACCGTTAGGAGAGAAACGGTAGGGGGTTAAATCCTCAAGGGGACTCCCTTTACCGCATCTCAAACTAGTCGGAATGCGGAAGTCCAACTTATAGTAGAAAATTCCTGGATACTACATATTGGTGTTGCGACATGTTGCAAAATATGTAATATAGTGTATTGAATGATGAGGGGCAGATTCACTCTTATTGCTAACCGTTAATCCCATCTCACTCACTCACTCATTCACTCCTACGGACTGAAGTACTTTCCCTTAGACGGCCAAACTTCCCAGCAACATTCAGTCGCGAGACAGACAAGTTATACAGCAGGCCGAGAGCGCAAACGAAGAGGCCCTTGATCCCATCATGAGTCTAGTATAGTAGTGTCTTCCAAGTACAAGTATAAGGTCGCAAAGCATCAGCCAACCCCCACGCTGGCCGAGAAGGGCAGGCATTTATTGCCCCCAAAAATCCTCCAAGTCTCTTTTCCCCTATGACGAACGAAAATAGTCGTCAAACCATTGTCATCTGTCCGATCCTGCAACCCTTGCCACACAAGATTGGGGAGGGCGAGCTCTTACAATTCTAAGACTTGTTGCCCCCAATTGGTCTCCCGTAGCTGTACATGGGATTGCCTCTGCAATCCTACGAGATAGTCTATGCGATTAACTATGCACCGCATCGGTTGTACTTGTACGTATTCGTGTACGTCAGCCTCTGACTTCTGGACTGTGTAGCACAATCAGGTCGTGGAACGTAGAATAGTTCGGGTTCAGGCGGCGGAAACTGCGGAACTATCCTTTCAACGCATCGACAGCGCAAGTGATATATCAAGATTCACGCTGGCCTCGACGAAACCTCAAAGGGTGAACCGCGAGTTCTCGTCTTATGAACCGACGGCATGGTTCCGACCTTATCTATCAGCTAACACCGAGGACAATACTTTCAGGTGCTCGAATTATCATAATCTTGTTAGGGTATATTTGTCGGCTTAGGGAGCATCACATCTTGTGACAAATGACAGGATGTTCTGCTGGTTTGCCCACCCGGATGGATTTGTTTACCCGTCCACCCGCTCAGTCACTTTTAGTGAACGGTCCGTCTTGTTTGCGACAGTCGGAAGGGAGGGGTTACCCTCGAAATACATATTAACAAGCAACTTCAAATGCAGAAATCTGGAACTTATGATACCACAAAAATGTCTTCCCCAGGTGGGGCTTGACAGATATTTCGGGCATGTAATGTCAACCGCGAGGGAAAAGTTTTATATCGCTTAGTACAAGGAGTAAGATGATTATTCTTACGTGTATTCTCACGTTATGTAGACGTTCCGGTACCCAGTACCTAAGTCGTATCATCGTGGGCATAAACCGAGGTATGAAATGCGGCGCGAAGCGCACACGAATGATCTTCAGGGGGTGAGATCGATGGATGCGGCAAGATAGCGAACAGACTGCCGTCTTTCTCCTGCTTGTGCCTCAAAATGCCCGTCACTCTCCCAGATCATTGGGACGCCAATCATTAAAGAATTTTCTCTCGCCCCTGTTTCCGAAGCATTAAAGGGCTGCTATTATCGTCCCTGTCTCATATTTGTCTAGGTTAGTATGTTGTTCCTAAGCAATGACCTTGAAGGTATCATTTATGATGAAATATGAGACCCGGGAATCGCGTCAAGTGGATCCTGGAAGAAATTAGTTCTCTCCTATTGACAATTGTAGGGCGGGTATTACCTACACTAGGCTTACTTGGGCCTGACGATCGATGTAGGTTAGCACACGTGGAGATCACCGGAAGAGTCCCGCGAGCCCCCAGAACCTCGTCTTTTCTAGTTTCGACCAGGTATTCCGATTCTTGCTCTAGGTAGTGTATGTATATAAGACGTATTAGGTATTATATGAGTCCAGACTCCAAGGGGTCATAAGTTTTGTTAAACTCCAAGCCCGTGCAAAGACTGGTGCATATCATTCGGTTCCAGCTGCCCCATATTCCTTTATCGATCAGGTCAGCAGATCTCTAGATAATGCGGTGCTGCTATTAACGGCACCAGCCGCATTCTCCAACTTCATGTTTACATGAGCGGGAGCTAATCAAGACGTCGAAGTACGGAAGATCTGCTGTACTCCAGAATATGTAAAGTAAAGATGTACCTCAGGTGGACTATTTCATCCCGGTGCCTTAGTGTTGTAGATGTGGATAGTTTATAGGTATATAACTCCACTCATGTTCCTAGTGTGTCAAACCTGTTACCCGTCTCGTTTCTGCTACACTAGAACAGCCGATACCGTCTAGAAAATGCTAAGACGCCAACACAATGGTCAACCACCCGTCGGCTATCGTCAGTCTTTATTCTCGAAGCCGGGTTTCCAATCCTACGTATTCCCAGGGGTTGAGGTCGAGTGTAACGTCGGAGCTTCTGTTAGGAAATTTTGTTGTGACTTGTCTGCTTGTGTAGTTTGGCAGGCCATAAGTACTCGTCAATATGTTGGATGGTTCGGTTATTTGCGAAGTATGGATTTATTAAAGAACAAAGCTGTCTTCTATATCTCCGCTATCCAGACATGATGTGCTCGATAGACCTCTCATGAACTGCCACGCGATCAAGACGAACGGAGCAGATTTCCGTCTAGAAGCCTTAGGGGCTTCACACTTGTCCCGTGATATCGAGGGTATCCAGCATCGGGGAACCTTCCAGCGCCGTGGGGCTTGTGGACCAACGGACTTCCGGCTTTACAGGAATTCGCAAGGGCGGCCGTCTTGTTAGGGCAATTTACGGGGAACTTCTGCAACTTACATAAATTTAGTGACAAAAAGGGGAAGTGTTCTTTTAAGAGGTGACATCGGGCATTGCCGAGATAAGAGGGTTTCTTACGACGTTGAAAAGGCCAAAAATAAATATTGATAACAGGTACTATACCTATCAATATACTACTGAACTAAAGTTGTAGGGCACCATTTGCGACAGCAAAAATAATTACGAATAAGAAGGAAGAAAAGGATTGCTCACATACTTACCTCGATACATACTCACATACTCACATATTCATCTCATACATACATTCCGCCAGGTACATGATTCGTGTCTATGTATGTATCTAGCCCTCGGCCCCTCCCTACGCTAGGTACGAAATACATTAAACTATTTGCGTTATCAGACGAGCCCAAGCCCCTCATGAAAGCCGTCGGCTGCCCCGCTCTCAACTTTCAACCCCTCACCATTTGTGAGAGGGACCGGTGAGGTAGGATTTCGCATTCGGCAAACCACAATGAAAGGATAATTGGGACCACCTTCGTGGAGACGCATCCGATATTGGAGGCTCTACATGGTAGAAAATGTTCATGATCACGATGACTTTTTGTCCAGTAAGGTCATTATGATGAGAAGGATAAATCATCAAAGGACAAGTCCTCGTAACTTACCAGCAGCCTTCTACCACGTTTCATTCATGATCATTAACAAACATGCGATATGTATGTCGTTATCTACACTATATACACCCTTCGAAGCTGTACATACACAGTAGTAAGTTTAGGGTTATAAACTTAAGAGGTCCTTTTTTCGGCAGCACGCTGCACACTACATATGTAGCCTCGCTAGGTACTCCAGTTTCGTGCATATCGGAAGCGAGGCGGATGGTCAGCTTACAGTCGGCTGACTACTCTACATACGTCGAGTCGTTCAGGCTTGTTGACACTATTTTAGGACGGCGTTTGCTTTGCTGATCAACATAGCCGCCGTTGAATATATTGTTGCACACACCTACTTTTCATGTTGGGGAATCTACCTAATGTATGCGTGACAGCATAGCTTCGCGTCGTATCTGAACTGGATCTTAGTTACCGTGTGTGCATCGTCAGCATTGGCAGCTATAATAAAATATGTTAGATCCTTCACAGGCCATTTTTTTATCAATCGCACACTACCAAGATGTTTTAAGGACTACGGATCGTAACTGATGACACGTATTACGATGATGTTGGTCTATAGTGTAACTGTAAACTTGGATTAATAAGAAGGACTGAGATGACTGAGTGGCATTGTGGAGGGGCTTATGGCGAAACTTTGGAGGCTGATTGCGATAAAGTGGGATGGAGGGGTTAAATTTTACTATTTTACATATTCTAAATATTACTTAGTTACATAGATACCTCACATGAAATGTACCTAACCTTTAAGATGAGCAGATCATATCAAACTCTGAAGAAACGAATAGCTGATAAGACTGATGTAAACATAGCGATACTTAAAATCCATGAGATGCAAGCCTTTCAGTAGGTAATAAGTCTCGTTTAAAGCATCCAATCTTAAATTTTTGTTGGAACGATGCGGAAATGAAGTGGTCAGATCCATCAGATCAAGGATTCTTTCCCATGATCCGTGACCTCCAGGGCGGCACTGATTCGCTGCAATGCATTAGTAAACCCGTGATAGATGGAGGGGCAAAGAAGGGCAAAAGGAGGAGTAGCTGTTATTTTTCACTTATATATGGTATATATACCTAAGTACGTAGCAATCCGTATGTCTACTTACATCTAGATAATGGACTGAATGAGAAGTAAGACATTGCTAATTTCTTCCCCGGTACTAGCAAGCAATAAATATCTAATAGCGATACTAAAGAGACAATATGGCGATACCTTTACCCAGATAGCTTGCTAAGCTAAATTAGGGATGTCTACATGTTGCTGCTTTTGCTACTTTTGCCGAGCAGCAAGCGAGTAATCCGTACATACGGAAGAAACAGGCCTAGGAGTTTTGACCATCTTAGGTACGGAGCATTATGTAGAGCATTATGTAACTAATCTGCGAATGCTTCTTTTTGACACGACACGAACGGGTCACGGGTCACAAAATTGAACGTGGCACGCCAAGACGAAACTGGAAATGTGGATGGATTTATGGATTTATGGATGGAGACACGTCCGGGTTTCCCTGTCCACGGACCCCTCGGCGATGCATGATTTCCATTGCTCCATCGCTATGTATTCTTTCATTCTTCTAATGTTCCTTTCATTCCCCGCCCCCCCTTTTGTGGCTGGAGATTTTGCATTCGAATTTCAAGCTTAACCTGGATAATCTTGGTAATCTTGTGTAACTTTTATAACTTTTGTAACTTTGTACATCTCCCCCGCCAAAACATCCCACCTGCTTTTCTTTTTGTTCTGCCAGACCTTTGAACTTTTTTTTTTTTTTTTTTTAATTAATATGCCCCTCTCGACACCGGCGACGCCTGTAGAAAAAGCAGCGCAGAATTGGCAACCTCCCATATTTAGAGCCATCATGAACACGTCTAATATTTCTAACGCATAACACATAAGAACCGCTTCAATGCAGAACTAGCATATAGTATATTAGCGGTGTGAATAAATAACCTTGTTTACACACCGCATCGATTTACAAGTACCTACCAAAAAGGTCATAAAAGAAAGAAAGAATACAAACGTACATACATAGCGTCCTAAGAGCCTAGGTTAAGGTACTCCGAAAAAGCTGTTAAATCCCCACTAGAAAGTCGCATCCCCGGTTGCCCTGTGAAGCTGCTGAGCTGCTGCAATCCCACCGCCAAGGTACCCGTAAAGCCCTGCATAACACCGCTAATTACAACACCAGAGCACCCACCTCCTAGCAACCCGTGCAGCCGGCCCGCATCCACTTGTTTAACTCGATCGGGCCATATTCATTCCTACTTTGCCTACGGCGCAACTCGCAACTCACCACTTTGACAAAAAAAGCCACAACCGCCTCACCTTCCTAGTAACCACCCCCCCCAACCCTACCCACATTCTTGTTGCCAATCCGACTGGTCCTTGCAGTCTATCGGGGCTCGTGCTTCTGGTCCCGCCCGTTAGCAACGTCTTAGCATCGCAGCATCGCAGCATCATCAGCTTAGACATCCAGCTATCTCCTCGTACCCAGCCGCCTAAATTTTAGCGTGTCGGTACGCGGTATTAGGTACGTACTGTTTTGTTTCGCTCAATCAGGTGGGGTCTTGTCTCCAAGAATTCAATTCCAGCCAAACTACCCTACATGTACCTAACCTTAGGTACCCAGCTGCTCCTGTTTCCCCCTCCCTGGCTGCACTAGCCACTTTTGCATAGCACAGCACAACGCAGCGCTGCAAAGAAGAGCAGAACTTCCCGCACAGCGCATCCAATTTTCCCTCCCTCATTTTGACCCGGCATTGTCCCTCCTCGCTCCCTCGTCCCTTTCCCCCCCTCCTTCTTCTAAAATTCCCAAACTTCAACATTTTCCTCCCGTCTAATCTCTATCAACCCCTCGAACCCCTCTTTCACTCATAACGGTCGCAACCCGCGCATCGTTAGCTTTTTTCCTGCGTCGTCTTATATTTGACGACTGCATCATCTCGAACACGTCTGTGCTTCGAGATTAATTTCCCCCGGCATAGGCCGTACCACCTTATTACAAAGCCCATTCCATGCTCCTTATACCGATACAAATGACCAACTATCATCAGTCCAGTCAAGAAGACACACTTTAAATCCCACGGGAGCGCGCGTGCGAGCGAGGAGAGCTAGGCGATTTCAACGATCGGCCTGTGAAGGTTCAAGAACATCAATTTTCGGAGCGTCGACCGCAATTATTGTTTAAAGCGAGAGAAGCCTATTGACTTTGGAATCCTTTTTTTATACCAACCACCCATTGTCAACCAACGCGACAAACATTATTCAAGATGCCGGGCGCAAGCGTGGCAGTCCTCCCCACATCCGCCTCGTCGACTCCGGTCCCCCGAAAGACCTCACTCGCGCAACCAGAGAGGAAGTATAAGTGCCAGTTCTGTAACAGGGCATTTAGCAGAAGCGAACATCGTAGCAGACACGAGCGATCACGTACGTACCGCGAAATTATCCTTTCCCTCCAATCTCTTTCAAGCCCCCAAACCCCTCCCTTCGACGCCGTCCCTTGCCCCCCATTGAAAATTGCTACCCCTCAACACCTCATTCAATTCAATTTAATGTAGTCAATTGCATTACCCCGAGTTCTCCAAAGCTGACTTGAAATGGAATAGATACAAAGGAGCGCCCTTTCAAATGTATGAAGTGTAGAAGTACCTTCGTACGACGCGACCTCCTTCTTCGTCACGACCGAACCGTCCATGCTAAAGATGGAGGTGTACCTCTTCACAGCGACGGAAAACGCCGCTCCGGCGCCGGCGTCTCTAAGGCTCGATCTGTCGGCGGCCCCTCCAAATCTTCCATTGCTATCGATACTTCGACCTTGAGCGAACAGATTGAGGCTAGCAGTGAAGGTGCTTTCGACGTTGAACACGCTGCTATGCTAGTAGCCGATCTCCACCACAAGGCCATGATGCGCGACAATGGAAGCCCGTACGAATCTGGCCCTTCAATGGCGTACACTCCGAACAACGCTCCGATAATGGACCCCGCTGTTACTTATCCTGCCAG
The DNA here is from genome assembly GCF_022497035.1 of Daldinia vernicosa. Lineage (NCBI taxonomy): Eukaryota > Fungi > Ascomycota > Sordariomycetes > Xylariales > Hypoxylaceae > Daldinia > Daldinia vernicosa. The sequence continues at coordinate 705,277 of NW_025953925.1, forward strand.
CTCTGTTCCTCTACCTCATAGCGTACCCTGGGATTCGTTTGCTCCCCAGTCAACAATGGATGCCAAAGCCCAGTCTGTCGCATCGAACACATCAGGTTCATTCGAATCGCAACAACCATTTGCCAATGTGAGTGCCATCGAGGTCCAACCTAACTTGTCGCCATTGTCCCCCGGTCCCAGCTACAACAGCTACATGTCTGCGTCACAGTCCATAGCAAACTCACCGCTTCTAAGCACCGGCCCAGCGGCCTTCAACATACCAATTTCAAACGAGCCCCTTCTTGTGAACACATGCACTAACCCACCCCAGACCTCGGGTGGATTCAACGTTCCTCGAGTGAACAGCGACGAAGAGCGAAATATAATTTTAGATAATATCCGAGCGAACGATATCGAACACGCAATTCCCGAAGGTTTCCGTGTTCCAAACCTATCTTGTTTGAATCGTTATCTATCAACTTATTTCACCCTCTTCCACCACCACCTACCGTTCTTGCATCCTGCGTCGTTCGATGTCACTCAGGTGTCTCCTGCCTTGCTGCTTGCAGTATTATCAATCGGAGCGCTCTACGCTTTCGACCAAGACCAGGCTTATATGTGCCATATTGGTTCCAAGGTTCTCGTCAACCAATTCTTGCAGAATAAGGAGAACTTCAGCTCTCGGAAATGCCCTCTATGGACGATGCAGGGCTCGCTTCTTAATATGATCTTCGCTAGCTGGAGCGGAGACCCCAAGGGGTTAGAATGGGCATGTTCTATCAAGAGTCTTCTTGCCAATATGGTTGCTGGTAATCGCTATGAATTGAAGCTTCGGCAAGATGGTCGTGAGGGTGCGCAGCCAAAACGTGACGAGTGGATCGAGGATGAAGGTTGTCGGCGCACGTACTATGCTGTCTACATCTTTTTCGGGTTGCTCACTCTAACTTACAATCACACACCTGCCATTAGTTTCAACGAGTTTGAGGATCTCCAACTTCCTTCCCAGGAGGCGCTTTGGAATTCTAAAGTCACTGACGAAGCTGCTTGGCAAGAACAGTTAAAAGCATCGCCTGCAGTTACATTTATGGTTGCTCACGAAAACCTCTTCCAGGGTGTGATGTTAAAATATAGCGCCTTCGCAACGCGTGTTATGATCAACGCATTGTTCCTCGAAGTTTGGTATCATAAGCGTAGCCCTGAGGCCCTCCAAGACGTGGTGACTGAGTACAAGCTCCGAATGGCTCTAGAGACGTGGGAGAAATCTCTAGATCTCTGCGAACCCGAGGCTGATACGGTCCCGCTCAGCGCGCCTCACAAGGGGCATCCCCTAATCTTCAATGCCAAGGCAATGTATCGCAACGCTCGTGCTCGCCTAGAAGTCGACTTGAAGACAGTTCAAGAAGCGCTCCGATACCATGATCACTACGAAGTAGCCGCCGCCATGTCAAACGCACGCGACAGAGTAAAGCGCTCCAGTGAAATGATCAAGGTAATTGACGAGTGCTACAATTGCATTGAGACTGCTGTCCGCCAAGGCGTGCGCTGGGTTGCGCGTACCTCTCCGACCAACTGGAGCATCGAACACCCTCTGTGTGGCATGGATCTCATGATTACCCTCACGCTGTGGCTATACCGTCTGGAACATGACGAAGAAGCCGCCTCCGAGGAAGAGATGGCCATGTACCTGAAGGTTAGGAGTCTCTTCGATAAGGATGCGGAGGGTGCTATGAACTCGCAACAGCTGAGTTCGACTGTGGCTCACCTCTGGGGCTCCATGCTCGATGAAGTAGTCGTTTGGGGGTAAGTTACATATACGAATCTCTACTTTTTGATACGAGGCTAACTTTTGTTCTATAGCATTACCCGGCTCATGGGCGAAGCCTTCCGACTTCACTCTCAAGCACTCGTTGGCTACGTAGATGATGTCGAAGCATCGTCTAACGTCTCGACGCCCTCTATGATCTCACAAGGGGGCGACGAGGAGAGTGTGTATTAGAAATTATTACGAGACCCACGATTTTATTTATGGTTTTATCTACTAATTAGGGACGGTGTGGGAGTAGTGTACGCGGCATATACCTCCTACGTTCGTCTTTTTGTTACTGTCTTGTTTCTCAACTTGAAGGTCTGGACAGGCGCGAGGGTGTTGTGTTTCTCATAGTGTTTGCATCCGACATCTGCATCTTACGTCACTGGTCTAAGGGGGGGCCCGGAATTGGGAAGGCTCTCGCGATATGACCTAGCGGAAAAGGGGAGGGGAAACCTCAGCGCGACGCGCGCAATATAATGTGTGATGCAGTTGGCTGGCTGGACCATTTGCGATATCTTCCTTTCCCCTCTGTTCTATTAGCTACGGCACTCTTATTTTTATTTTAATGCTGCTGCTAGTTTTTTCGAAGCTTTTACTCTTTTTTTTTATGCGCCTGTCGTCGTCAGATACCTTGTTCTACATACTGGCTGTCGTTTTCTATCCGATGCTCTCCTTGCGCAATCTTCTGTTTTTTAGTTTCGTTTTTTTCTTCGTCCTTCTCCTTTTATTTTCACGTTTGTTTCTCATTTTCAACTTTCCTAATTTGAGTCATGTTAATAGAGTTGGCAAACCGAGTATCTCAGGATGGAAACTTGAGCCTGGTAAATCGGAAAGCACAGGCGAGTACACAGATTGAATTAATCACCTTTTTCGGGTTCGATTGGAAGTGGTTCTCGTCGAGTTATAGATAACTACACACGCGTCAGATATTCAATATATCACTTCTCTCTGCACACGTTCGGATATTTAGATGTTACACCATGTTATTACCGATCGTCGTATTATTATTGTTATGGTTATCAGTAAAAAGGGGAAGTGTATCACATCGTAGTATCTACCAAGACAAGCAATCGACCGATCTGTAAGCTCTAAGTGGACGCCACGGCGCCCTTTTTCTATCTGTGCGCTGCAGGCACCCGAACTCTCGTTGGTTCCTCCCGCCTGTTCTTACAACCTCGTGATACTCGGAAAGTGAAATTTCATATGCACATGAAGCCCCCTTATTGTGCTACATGACATTAAAATATCACCGAAGGGAGACCCTTGCTTCGAGTACAAGGGTACGAGTTAATCTATCCTTCACTACCTAACATATGCACATGTAGGTAGAGAGATGCTCTTACCCAAGTACCTCTATGATTTTGCTTATCGTCACTGCCAGCAATGGCGGGATATTTTCACCTTCAGAAGGCGTGAAATCGTGAAATCGTGAAGGCGTATCCACGGATGGATGTCACTCATTTGCTTTTCCTTAGCTTATTGCCTCACATGAAGCCAAAAAGTATCAATCAACTACTACATACGTTCAGTTTTCCCTCGTGTGCTTTCGCTCCCTCCGGATCGCTCCTTTACTCGAGTTTTTGCATGCGAGATTGCTTCGTCTTCACGATACCGCCCCGACACCCTAATCTGTCGGCGGCTCAGCAAAGTATTCACCTTTAATCCTAAGCGCGTGCGCGAATAATTTGCTGCATAATGGCTATGGCTTCTTTTCGTATACTAGCCTCGTCGTTGCTCTTTTTCAACCTCGTGCTGGCGGACTGCGAATGCGGATATTCGATAATAACGCCTTCCGACGACAAACGATACGTTTTCACCGATATATTGGAGAGCGACTTCGTCCATCTAGATATTACGGATAAGGCTCAGGGTTATGGGGAATACGGTTGGACGCCGCAAGAGTTTGATATGTCGAGCGAAGTCGCGAGAGGGCCTTACGGTCAAGCGTTTACTACGCAAAATGTGATATCAAATAATATCGCCGACGAACAAATATTCGGTGGGCCTGGAGTTAAGGGCGGTGATGCCGGTCTGAAGCTTGTGGTTGGAAGCGAAATCAAAAACGGGATGGTTCCCTGCGCCGACGTGTCCACGACGGATGTTCATTATTTCCACGGAACTTTCAGGGCGGGTATCAAAGTTACCGATGTTCCAGGAACCTGTAGTGCTTTCTTCTGGGTGAGTGGTAATGTGGTAATCCTAACGGACGAGTCATTTGTCCACGACTATCCCCATTCCCCACGTCCCAGTCCTAAAGACTCACTAATCTTATTTATATCTTATATCAGTATATGAACGATACTCAAGAAATCGACATAGAATTCTTATCAGCCGAGTTCAACAAGAGCAATAACACGTTCCCAGTTAACCTCGTCCTACAATCTCAGGAGTCGAAAGACCACGGGTTCGACGCTTCTAAAACGGGAGACTTCAAGACAATTCACCTACCGTTCGACCCCACCACGGATTTTCACGAGTATAGAATCGACTTTTTGCCGGACAGGGTGCTTTTCTACGCGGATGCTCAACTTCTCACGGAGATGAAGGGTGCTGGTGTGCCGTCCACTCCCGGAAACCTACAAGTGTCGCACTGGAGCAACGGGAATGTAGGGTGGTCGCAGGGACCGCCCAAGGCAGATGCTACAACTACAGTCAGCTACGTGAAGGCGTACTTCAACTCGTCCTTGAAGTCGAGGCAGGACGATTATACGATGCGGTGTAAAGACCCGTCGGCCCCGAGGGCAGTCTGCGCAATCCCGGATAGAAACGCGACATACTTCTTTGGTAATGTCGCCAACATGACACCTAACCAAACGACTTACCACGAGAACAACGGAAGGCGGGCGAGGCGGTGGCGACCTCTCCCATTTGCTGCGGCTATTGCAACTAGCACTTGGGTGGTTGGTCTATAAAGTATAAAGGAGTTTCTGTCTAGAATATTCTTAGAAGGATGTGATAGGGATGATACAATAAGGGCGACGACTCGGATAAGCATATTCTAGCATTTTGATTATGGCGCGGGTTGTTGAGCTAGCACTTTTTAGTTTTTAGTTGTATGATACCTTTTCAAGTCGGCGCCGGGACGATTCTTTTTAAAGCCGTCTGTTGCCGGGGGCTCTCGGTTGCCTATATGTATATCTTCTTGCAAGGCTAATTGAGATGAGACATTTATAAGTGTTGCACAGTTCATATGTACCTAGGTTAGGTAGTTGTTATATTATGTATTAAAATTAGCTTGAGTTATTTACACCTGGGTAATATTTTAAGAGAAGAGAGGTTTAAGAAGTAGCTAAAAGGGTTCGTTGCTAGTTACTACTATTTATCTTGGTGGACTTTCATATAAAATTTCATCATGTGCCAAAAGTGTAACGTTACTAACCAATGCTATATATTCACAAGCCAGAAACTCCATAACTAAATTTTTAAAATAAGAGGAAATGATGTGTCTCACTTGCTCCCCTTACATATATGTAAGAGTATCTCGTGACGCGCGTTGGATGTGTGCAACCGGCGGACGGGAGGAACCTAACTCGACGATCTCGCCCGGGTGACACAACCAACTTTAGCTCAACCCCAGCTTTTGCAGGTGTTCCCCCCCTCTTCCGCTAGGTTAGTTGTTGACGGCGGTCGCACGAGCCATCTGGGCTGGGGGGAATGCGGAGATGCTTGTATTGTAATGTATTATGTAGAAGTGGAATGAACTGGAGTTCGTTTTTTATTAGCGTCTTGACTTACATTAACCTAGCAAGTTTAGCATATGGGGAAGAATAGGTACATACCTAGGTTAGGTACCTGTAGGTATGTATAGAAGGAGAGAGGTACAACGCTACCTACATAGGTTAGCTGATGCTTAAAGCTTAAGTTGAACTCTATTATATATCGAGCGGTCCAGTCACATTGTGCGGTAACACTCTCCACCTGCCTGATTGGGGTGGCCCCCCCTTTTTCACACCCCCTTTTCTGGACAAACAACATGTGGTCATGCTTGGAGGCGTTTGGGGGCTTCGAATAGGGACTAGGTTAGTGGTTTCGCAAAGCTCGGAGGCTTGATCGATCGGATGGGGGATCGTGGAGAAGGGTAAACGTGTTTTCGGCTTTTTTCGAATTGGGCCGATCCAATTATATGCGAAGGACTTTAAGACTGGGAGGTATTTGAGGCTAATAAAACTTGTGATAATTGGTTATATACCTAGGTAGGTAGGGATCTGTTATATATTAGAATATGCAGATACGAGGTAGTATTGATATTTATAATATACGCTTCTTACTTATACCGTCTGTCACCCTTGAATATATATATACCTATATATATAATATAGATTTGCCATGATTTGCCATTACGTAGTTAAACACCCACACCTTTCCTATGCTGTTCCACATCAGCATATTGTACGTATATTGGTCATGACCTTAAGCACCTATAACAGACCCTCCGCATTTCTCTTACGTATAAAGACGCCGACGCCCGCCTACGGCCCGACCACCTTCCACCATGACGGACACCTGTCTTCTGCCGCCGGCCTTCTCCTTTGGCTGTAACCTCCGAGACACCAACGCGCGTGTTCACACAGCTATAATTGGTAAAGGCCTTTATTGGCTCCGTAGGATGAAACAATCTCATCTAGCCTCGCAATTTAGTAGATCTACCCTACAACACATAAGTCGATGACATACCCTAAACCATTAGGGATTTTCATCGTGGATGAGACGTCATACCTCATGTTCCACAGTCTCCTTTGTTTTTTCTTCCTGGATCCTGTTTTCTGTATCTCTCTACCATGTTAGATCCGTTGTTGTTGCTTTTCCCCTCGTCAGCCGGTCGTGGCTGGATAGTTGGATACCACACATGCTAGCATGAAAACCTATCGATTTCAACCCTCTCATGTCTTCTTCTTTGCCATGTGCTATGACATACTGCGGATGAGTGGCTTGAAGAGGCTGTGCCAGTACTACGACCCTATTTGAGATGTCCTTAACCATGGTTCGAGATACATATCACATGAAGTTCGTCACATCGACGACACATGATGCCACTTCTCCTTAGAGCTCGGTTAGATTTTCAAGGAATAGCCTAAGCAAAGCCTTTTCCCTATGCTCGGCGCATATACGACCTATCATGGAATTGCTTTTCCAGGTCCTGGTTGACAGGACTGGATATCAAATGATCGTAGGCCCAGCTCACAAGCCCGACCTAAGGGAACATCAACTGAACGGCTGGATTTTATCTTACGTATGCGGTATTCGCTCCCGTATGCTCTGTTGGCTTTCATCTCTTCTTGTCGTCCTACGTCTCTACTTCTTGACGGTCACAAGTTGCCCCCTTAAACAAGGAATCTCGAGCACATGCTCGCAAACTCTACCCCTAGACTTAGAAATCTCTTGGAACCCCTATACTTCTAACCGTATATCTAAAGCTCATCTCGCATTTCAACCCAAAGGAAGTCTACACATCCTCAGAGCTTTAAATGTAATCCTACGCACCTATCGGCTGAAGTTAGCTCGGCTTCGACTTACTTACCTTTATATCTATACGTGTTCTAGTAGACTAGGAAATCCGGCAAGATGACGAATCCCACAACCGCGATAGCTATCAAGAATAACACGGGCTCGTCCCAGGCGTACGCCTATATCACCGGCCTAGACCTGAACAATAACAACGCCCCGCTGTTCATCCAAGCCGACGGCACAACCGTGTACCGGCCGTCATCCCCGTCCGCACCCCAGTCAGCCCTCGAAGCCGATGTCTCTATCCCGCTCGGCGAGCCCGGCGCCTCGACATCCGTCACGATACCCCAAATCGCCGGCGGTCGCATCTGGTTCAGCACAGGTTCCAAACTGACGTTCCTACTGAACCCAGGCCCCGCCGTCGTCGAGCCTAGCGTGACCAACTCCGCGGACCCCAACTACAACATCGCATGGGGCTTCTGCGAGTTCACGTACAACTCGGCGCAGCTGTTCGTTAACATCAGCTACGTGGACTTCGTAGGCCCGCTGCCCATCGCCCTCGAGCTGCGCAACACCGCCGGCGACGTCCAGACCGTCCAGGGCCTGCCTGCGGGCGGTCTGGACACTGTTGCCGACAAGCTGACGCAGCAGAACGCGGCAGACGGCGCCGGCTGGGATAAGTTGATCGTGAAGGGGCCCGACGGCAAGACGCTGCGCGCGCTGAGCCCGAATAGCGGCCGCGTGGCGGACGCGAACCTGTTCCAGGGGTACTACGACGACTACGTCAACCAAGTCTGGAGCAAGTACGCATCTACCGACCTGACGATCAACACGCAGGCTTCGTGGGGGACCGTCACGGGGCGAGTGCAAGGCGACCTGCTGACGTTCGCGGACGTGGGCACTTTTGCGAAGCCCAGCGCCGGCGATATATTCAGCTGCTCGACGGGGCCGTTCGGCAGCTACCCCGAGGCGACGAGCGACGAGATGGGGGCGCTGGGCGCGAGGATCGCCGCGGCGCTGAACCGCTCTACGCTGCTGGACGATGCGCAGCAGCCGGATGGAGAGAAGATTGATAATTATTATAAGACTAGCCCGACGAACCATTATGCGCGTATCGTACGTCTGGTGGATTTCCTTTTTCTGTTTAACTTGACTTGATATCCCTCCCCTCCCCTTCCCCCTTTTCCATACAATCCCACAAAAAAGCCAAGTCAATTCAATCAATCATACATTAGGTACCTAGTTAATTCATGTTCACTAACACCCCCTTCCCCTCCCCAGACCCACGAAGTCAACCTCGACGGCCGCGGCTACGCCTTCCCCTACGACGACGTGGTGCCCTCGGGCGCCGCGGGCCCAGACCAGGCAGGCACCGTCTTCGACGCCAACCCGGAGCTGCTAACGGTGACGGTCGGCGGGCCGGCCTCGGGCTCCAACGGCCCGTCGAACGGAGGGGGCAAGAAGAAGGAGAAGGACGGCGGGGATAAGACTAAGACCCCGACGACCCCGACTACGCCTGCTTGGCTGAGTAAACTGAAGAGTTGGCTTAGCGCGCTGAAGAAGGCGCTGCATATCAAGTAGGAGAGGAGAGGAGAGGAGAGTCCGATTGTTCTGCATTATATTATACCCAACTATTGGCTTTGGCTTCGCACACTCGCTGAGAATATATTTTTTTTCGGCTTCTCGGGCTCGCCCCGGCGTTGGGAGGGGAAGGCATTTGTTTGTCTGCATGAGAATTTGAATTTGAATTTGAATCCAGGTTCTAGGATCGCTCGTTTTCTTCCCTTCGTCTTTCGTTTACCCCATGGGCTTAGTATTTCTTGCATATTACCATTCTGAGGCTGCATTGCTTTTTGGTCCCCTTATACCCAGCTATATTACCTGCTTTCTTGACTGCCCTAGTTTAGATACGGGCAAAGGGGGGGCTATCTAGTTGGTGTTGTTAGTTTGTTTTTCTTCGAGGCTGGGGTCGAGTGATCCTTAATTGTTGCCGTTTGCTGTATATAGTTCCCTCTTCGTCATTGGCCGCTGTGTATATAGTCTACCTAACTCTTAGAGTTAATTTGTCATATGTATATTGTAGCTAAGTTTATATTGTAGCTAAGTTCTAATCTACGTGATGTAGGCTCGCTGTTCTTTTATAATGTTGTACATCATAAACCAGGCAAACTTTCGGTGCTTCTATGTAAGATGGGAGCGATAGAATAGAATTCGTATTAAGGTAGCCGGTTCATATTCCCTAAGATCTTGTAGACTTACCCCAGAATTTGGGGACTAGGGAACTGTCATGCAGTGAATCTGACTGTTGGTATAGGGTTTGGTCTGTTCGAATCGATATCGGCGTCTCTAATTTCCGTTGTAGGAATATTTATATAAGCGTCTCGATATGGCCATAAGTTGCCTATTTTTTTTTCTTGGGGAGACAAACAGCTATTACATTACTTTGTTTGACTTGGCCTAACGCGAGATCAAGATGATAGGGAGAGAGCAAATATTTAATTACAGTGAATTTCGACTCTGATGTTTGATTATATTTCATTCTCAAGACGGGAATTAGTCGCTAAGACACTATAAACAAACTAGAGTAAATATGATTACATCAAATAAACGAGGAAGACAGCTTCTTCTCTTTAAGGGGGGATAATAGGCCATACGGAGTAACAGTGAAAATATTTCATATTAAATCATAACTACCTAGATAGTACTAACAATACAGACGCCGCAAAGCGAAAGACGCCCGAGCTAGACGGCGACTCCATGCCCATATAACCGCGGTAGTCAAACAAGGCGAGCATCACGGCTCTCGGAAATCGTGCATCATCATTATCGTAAGCACCCGTAGTCGATCGCTACGACCGGCGAAATCAGTGTCGGTGCAACTTATCCTTGATTTTCTGCCCCATGCTCTTCTTGTCCTTATCATTCTTGTCGCTGTGCTCCGGCGCAGGATTTTCGCCTTTCGGGCCTGTGGGGTGGATTCCCTTCTCCTCTAGCAGACCTAATTTCTTGTCAATTATTACAGCTGCTATACCGTTTAGCGTAGTAAACTTACGATCAGCTTCCCTACCGGCCCCCGGGTTCGAAGCGTCAAAGTCCCCGCCGTCGGCCTTGAGGCCGCTGCTCTTAACGTACTTCTCGCCGGTGCCATCGCCGGTACTCTTCGCGTTCGGGCCGTCTTTGTCTTCGTCTTCGCCGCTAGTCCCGCTGCTCTTGCCCTCGCTTTCATCGCCGGGAAGCGGTTTGCTCTTGTCCTTTTGTATTTTACCCGCGTCGCCGCCGTGATCGCGCGCTACTTCGTCGAGAGGTTTAGGCCCGGGGCCGTCTAGCTTCTGGGCCTCGTTCGGGCCGCCCTCGTTGTCGTTGACGTCAGTAGGCGCGGACTTGGGGTGTGTATTCGGGTCCTCTGGGTTGCGCGTGTCGTTCTGGGCCTTGGTTGTGTCGTCGGGTGCGGTCTTCGACTTGAGCTCTGTCGACGGGTTGTCTGGCGTATCCTTGGCCTCTGCTGCAGTGCCTGTCTCCTTAGAGAACTCGGCATCTTTAGTGTGTACTGTTGATCTGTTGGCCTCGCCATTGGTTCCTGTCTTGGCGGCTTGGACTTCAGGATCCTCTGTTTTAAAAGTCCATGTTAGTTTCTAATTTGTATGATGATATATTTGCGGAGGAATATTACCAATGTTGCCAGCATCGTATGGTTCACCTTTGGAAGTGTCGCCAGCCTGCCCCGAGATAGGTTCCGAGCCGTTTTGCTTATTCTCGCCCCAGACAGCCTTAGCAGCGGCAGAAGCCACGTTGCTTACGGTCTCCATGGTGAATTAGATCTTAAGAGTAATATGCTAGATTAGGTGTATAGGTAGGTTAGGTATCTAAGGTTAGGGTAAGGGTTAGGGGTTTGAAGCTTATTTAGATGTTTAGGTCGTAAAGGGTCGTGTAAATCTGGAGAATTAAGAATGGCCAAGACCAAATAAGTGGTAGGGTAGGTTTTGTAGGTATTATATGGATATATTTGCTACATAAGACTGCAACTGGGTAGGTTAGAGTAGAGGGGGGGCCTTGTCTCTGACGTCTTTTATGATGGAATACGACCGCTTCCTTGTAAGGGAAGAATGACCGCTTATGACGGCAAGGAGAAGACACAAAGAGGTTCCTTGTAAGCCCCATATTCCTTCCTTTCGGCATACGAGGATATGTGGCTTGACTACGTGAATTCGAATCTGGGATTGAAGCTTTGGATTGGTTGCCACTGACCTAACTACCTAGGTATACTCACCTATAAACTGACTTATACGTAAGAGCTATGTGCCACAGCCAAGTTAATATCAAGATATCAGGATATCAAGGAGTCTCTAGCCAATGAAGGTTACTTCTGCGTACGTATGAATGGTCGAGACATGAATAATGCTGCGTATTTGGAACAAGCTTAAGCGGGGGGAGGATGGGAAGAATAGATGAGCGATGACGTTGGTGGGGTTAAAGAGATATTGACGTCATTGTATTTCTAGTTCGGAACCGTTTTGAGCTTACATACATACATGTACATATGAGCTGCAGCAAGAAGCAAGTACCTTTCAGCTATTTCCACACTCGCTTGAACTTTAAACATTTAGTTCGAATGCATACAATAAGTCGATATGCCACTTAAATGACGAAAAATCACCCCAGGAATAATGAATGCCGTTACCAACCGGCTGGAAATTTCAAGATTATCCCCACTGCCTCTGGTATCTAGTAGTGTAATGTTTCTACTATTATTCTTAGAAACGTGTCGTAAGACAAGGCTCAAAAAGCTAATAGTTAATTTTTAATGAATGATATAAAAGGCTAAACATATCTAGTCATTTAGACTTATTAATATGTCTACAATGCGAATTGCTTTGCAAAGGGGGAGGGTGTGTTTTCCATAGAGGTAAGCTTGATTACATAGACCACGTGTGGCCGAAGCTTTTTATACTCTCCGGCCTAGGAGCTAAGATAACCAGATAACAGAAGGAATCAGGACCCCAATATTGCGCATGTGCATAAGGCATTGGCTCAACGCTTCCTATTGGCTTAGTCTTGTGACTTCACCTTGTGATCCACAACATAATGCAAACAACGCATACAACGCAGTTGACGTGACCTCCTTTTTCCTATCTCCTAAATGGCTGCCTAGATCTACTGAATGTTGAGATTCATATATTTAGATTCATATGTTTTACCTCAAGTTCTAGAACTTATACTACTCGCACTATGCATCTTGACATTCGGCCTCATTGAGGCCTAGCTTCGCTATGCGCCTGGCTGCTGTACTCCATCTTGTTGTCTCCTCCAGGGTTGTTTCTGGTCGCGCGTTTCAGCAGCGTCGACCAATCGCTCCGGAGGGTCAATATGTTATCGGGAACGGCGTGTCAGGCCATCATCGACGACCGCCACTCCCTATCCCCTCGGGCTCATCCGAGGACATTGGCTCAGTAACCGGCTTTATTGCTTTGGGTGATTCCTACAGTGCTGGAATTGGCACCGGTGTAGATGGCAAGGAGGATGACTGTCGACATGGTTTAGGTGCTCATAGTGTTTTAATTGCTTCCGATTTGTTGGCCGACGAAGACGGACGGAATTCTACGACGTTCCAATTTTTATCTTGTACAGGAGCCACGACCCAAGAGATTCTGTCCAGTCGTGACGGCAGTCATGATAGCCAGATAGACGCTTTCAACGCTTCACTACCAGTAGACTTTGCACTGTTGTCAATCGGCGGGAACGATCTGGGCTTCTTTGACGTAATGAATGCGTGTGTGTTTCGCTTCTACAACTTCTACTCTGGTACCTGCGAGACGGCGCTTAAGAACACACGGGACCAGATCGAGAGCGATGAATTCGAGCACCGTCTGGAGATAATCATCATGGAAATCCTCGATAAAGTCCGTTGGGAGAAGAAGCCCTCGTTCACAATTACGGTTACGGGATACGCCCGGTTCTTTAACGATGTCACCGACGACTGCGACGAGATGAGCTTTGGTGTCTGGTGGCGCGGGCCGAAGCTGAAAAAGGACTTGAGGATTCAGATGAATACGATGGTACTCACAGTCAACGCCAAGATCCGTAAGACCATCAACACGATAAACTCGCGGTTTACCAAAGATAAGGTCATATTTATTGATTATGACAAGGGGTTTGATGGTCATCGGTTCTGCGAGGAGGGTGTGAAAGAGCCTGATTACGACCGTAGAGATACGTGGTTTTTCCTCGTAGGCGGCCCGGATAACGCCAGAAACGGAACCCGATCAAATCATGTATCTGACCTTCAGACTTTGCCCCCAACATCGGCTCTGGTTGACCCATTATCGTGTCTTGATCCAGCGCAAGCATCTGGGGATTGGGGCCGATTGGCTTTGTGTTATATGGCTATGGCAAAGCATCAAGACCCGAGCTTGCAGCTTGCCCGCGGAGACTTCGTTGCCGAGAACTCAATGTGGTACGTCCCAACATATTACGGCAAGACGTTCCATCCTAGGTCTCTTGGCCACGAGGCCATCAGAAATAAAATTTATGAGGTATGGCAAACACTAGAATAGTTGGCTAGTTTGGCATATTGCTTGCAATATTGGTATGTACAGTACCGAGTTCTCATTCTGATGACCACGTACGTACTTTCTATGCTACGCCTCGTAGAATAGAGCCTCCTTAGGGATGACCACGCCCCTTCGTGGTTGCTTTCAGAATGTCACCGTCCGAGTTACTGGCTCGCCTGATTTTACATCTGCAGTCGGGCACTCCGAACTGGTAGCCGCTTCCCCGTCATTTCTTGAAGAGCTCGTCTTATTATCATATACTCCATGTAGTCTGATCTTCATTTATAATATATTGTGACCGAAAAGGTCTGCTAGGTTGAGTATAGTATTTGCGGGGAGGAGCGTAATAACCAATTACGTGTGCCGGTCCAGCTAATAGGCATAATTTGTTTTAAGGGTCTTTAGAATAGTGTCCTGGTATCCCTAATTAGATACAATGTATCCAAGATACATCAATAAACATCTTCTCGAAGGCTGAGGGTGTTGATAGCAATAATCGTGTGTACTAATTTGAGTGACTGAACCCCCTTTCACGAAAAGGGGCCACCGGTATGCAGACTTTCACAACTGTCTCCACCGAGTGATAGCCTATTCGAAGGATAGGCCAAACAAGCAATAGTTCAGAAACACGGACCCGAAATCTGACCTGTAAATCCTTCAATTCCTCCAAGCAGCCGTCAGAATGCTACCAATGAACCAACGGACTAGCAATAGAGGTTTGGCCTAAACAAAGATGATTCATTGTATCCGGTCTCAGACGACCAGACCAATACTGGGCCGGATCTGTGACAAGTTTCTCGATTCGATCTGATGATGAAGACCTGCTGCTATCCTGGAGCCTTTGACTCTATCACCTGGCCCTATCCATATTGCTAGTTATTTACGTTGGGCTTCATCGGCGCCCAGCGTGAGCCTCGCCTGACCTACTAACACACCCTCCGGCCCCTCATGGCTCACTCACGAAAGATCTCGCGCCAATTTCGACAGCGCGAATGGCGGCGACGGGCAATTTGGGGGTTGTTGTCTCTCGTCAGCCTAAGAGCAATGGTCGTTGCGCATTCTATGGCTGCGCTGAAGGAGGGCCATAGTGTATCTGCCTAGGTCTGAATATGCTTCACCGTCTATTCTGGCTGACGCTTCGTGGTGGTGTTACTACCGGGTGAAGGGTATGGCCTGATGATTACTGGGGAATGCTCACAGACAACTGTTCACCACTAGGCTCGTGGGGAACCTTAGCTATCATAGTTATTAGTACGGCCTACTATAACCAGGCATCTCACGGACGAGACGGACCTTTGGGCTGGGGGTCTTGGCCGGTCCGATGGCGGCCACGGGCCTGGAATTCCCGTGTTTCATAATTTATCGCATCTCGTAAGGCGTCTGGAAACAAGATGTCGAGCACGTCATAAACGCTAGTCTCATTTCTGCCTCGTTGCTTAGTGTAGGACTTAGGTATGTATTGTACTCGAGGTTATTCCCAACATTTCTCAAATCCTATGCGATATGTCCGTACGTATCATCGATCGAGGCCTCATACTATATTATACTAGACTAGTTATACTTATGCTTTGCACTATACCATTTGCACTTTGCGATTCAATGCGATGTCTGTACTGACGCGGCACAAAGGTACGTAGTCGGTTGACCTGCCTAATTAGGGGTTAATGGGAAACGAATAAAGCAGGGGTATGCGGTCAAACTCCAAGGCAGATCGCGAATCAACGGTGAACTTGGAAGATATCATTTCTTAGTATAATAGCGTATGTGTGTTATGGCAGTATGGCAGTATGGTAATGTGTGATCAAAACTGGCATGGTAAGACTCTGGAAAAATACGATTCCTGCCAATGGAAGACGGCGAAAAGATCATGGATGGTCCTGGATCGCCGTCGTGCTGCTGTTGGCCGAAGTGGCGACGATAAGACTACGGATGCGGCCCCATACCGGAAACTGAACTTACCTCTCTGCTCTGCTGGGAAAATATTCTGCAGTGGCTTCATCCCGGCAGCCGCCCGGGTTATGTGGTTCATTGCCGGACTGGCTCGTTTAATTAATTAAGCTAGAAAGGGCGCGATGAGTTGTACAGTAGCTTTTACCGTGGCGCATGGGGATGGTATGGTGTACAAGAAATACTTGCACGTTCACAACACTGTTTTAAGCTGTTCGGGATAGATGGTTCACATACATACACTACTAACATAGCTCGTACTTGAAATTGATCGGAAACAAGAATTCGATCGTGTCTGAGTACGTGGTACGTTTTGGCGGTAGTTTAATTAGAAAGTTGAGTCAGATCGAGACAGCGAGGCTTTAGTCTAAGACGGGCCTAAGGGCGATCGTCGGAATTAGGAATGGAGTTTTAATGGGACCCGGCTGTCAGGCCATGATATCATGGCTCGTTGTAGGTATTCTTGGTTTATTCTTGGTTTTACTAGTCCGGGCGTATCAAGATGGCGCCGGCAGATGTGGAATTCCAAGGTGCTAGGACGGTATTGAATTTCGACATGTTCGTGCCAACTCTACATTACACCCCTTTTCGTATTGTACATATACGAACCAGACTTTCGGGTTGGAAAGCAAGTATTTAGACAAACATAAATCTAGGAATGAGCGCATTCAATATTGAATACCTCGGTTTACATAGTGCCATTTACATTTGACACATTTGACATTGCGTCTGAGAAGTAATAAATGCGCGTACCTTAAAATGCGTACATTAGGTCAGGTACCCGATAGTATGGGATAAGGACTCACTAACACAAGGTTCGAAATGGATTACCATAATAGGAAAGATACATTGCACAATGTACCACTTATGCACCTCTTATGCAGTAACGCGCATAATTAACCTTTCATGGCTTGCCAAGGTGGTATGAAGTTAAAGGTTTCGCTCTGATTGGCTAGGCGCGCTTTTCAGGCATAACAAAGGGGAAGTCACGGCGACGCGCCTTCGCGTTCCAATCACTTCTCTTCATCTTCTTAATCCTTAAACACTCTAACACTTTGGAGCACGTACGCGCGACCTTCGCGACCAATCATTTTCACTTTGTCTCGCCAATTTTAAACACTCGTACCATCTTCAGCTACCGTTCTACACAGTCGATACTGTTACAAGCTGAGAAAGAATCTGAAGAATTTTTGGGGAATAATCAGTGCGACGCGGCCCTTTCAAGTCCGAGTCCCAAGTCCCAAGTCCCAGCAGTACCTTGGGTACGTACATACCTAAGGTTGTTTGCTTCGCATTCCTGGGGATCGATTAACTCCGCCCTCTTCGGCTTCTGCCATGGTAACAACCATCATCACAATCATCATTATCATCCACCGGTCGTTGATAGGTTATCCTAATTGCAACCTACGTATTGATATTTGATATCTCTTGCGCTACCACAGTAAACACACCCACACCCACACCCAGATAACCTCCAAACAACCCCAACAAACAAGATCTTCACAATTACGAGCATAGCGTTCGCATCTATCCTATTATCTTGTTATCCTGCACAGCCCATCGGCAATCGCAGGTCAAAAAAAAAAAGACCAAAAGGCAGGGTTCTAGCCTGCTACCCTGGTTGGAGACCGTATAACTATCAAAACTGGCCAACCATAGCACGTGCAGAAGCACATCTTGCACATCTTGCACATCTCGCAAAATTCCCCCACTCCGTAGAAACTAGGATTCTTCTTGACATTCCTTGCGAGAATTGGTCTGTCAAGCCAGTCAAGTCTTGTTTAAAACAAACCTTGTTAGCGTCGTGTCAGCCCACGAAGCTATCGTCCAATCCTATCCCGCATTCTACCTCCATCTTCCCATCTTCCCATCCGCACATCCACCGGCGGGTCTACCTAAGTGGATCTTTTGCTGAGCTGGCGTTCTGCTTTCTACCAATCCTGGCACACTTTATGCTACTTCCATTAACCCTATTCGGCCTTCACGCTGCTCCCCCGGCCCTGGTTCAATCTATTCTCTGCGTGCCGACCCTGCAGCCCTTCGTACACTAGCCTTGACACACACCTCTCTCTTCGACTCTTCTGCTAGTTGGTCTTGTCCCAAAGGACCCAAAGGCATTCCTGTGCTTCTATCGCACTTGTAACGCCCGCATACCTAAACCAGCAATACCACTAGTTCAAGGTCGCGGAAACCATTCAGTATCTCGATCCCCCACGAACCGGCTCTCCCCATCTCTTCCATCTCCTTTCCACCCCTTCTTCTTTCTCCATCGCTTCCCTCCATCTATCGGCAACCTTCTCCATTACTGCTATCTACGATATCAATGACAGCACCACGGCGACTATTGTGCATATCGTTATTTGAACTTTACGACAACGGTTCACTTTTGAGACCCTCTATGCTTTAGGCGTCAAGTGCCTGATATCTGGCACGCCACAGGCAACCCTTGCTTCGTGGCTCCACAGCTAATTAAAGTCACCCACCGTGAGTTCTCACTGAGTACTAGATCGTTCCATTTTCACCAATCTCTCAATCGTTACGCAGTCCAAGAAGCGGGAACAAGAGCCTGAATCTGAACTCATAAACGAACTACACCTGAAGTCACACATTAATCGTATCTACTTCCTAACCGACGTCGATAGCAAACATAATAGTATTTTCGAGCGACGAACAACCCGAGAACATTG
This sequence comes from Daldinia vernicosa, assembly GCF_022497035.1. Lineage (NCBI taxonomy): Eukaryota > Fungi > Ascomycota > Sordariomycetes > Xylariales > Hypoxylaceae > Daldinia > Daldinia vernicosa. The sequence goes on from NW_025953925.1 coordinate 723,693, forward strand.
GCCAATATGGTCAAACCATCTCTTCTGTCGGCCAATTCTGAGCCGCTTCACATATTTCAGGATGACTACTTGGACCAGCCCGCCCCATCTATTAGTCGGGCACCGATGCCCTCGGTTAATAAGCAGCACTCTCCTCGCCGGGCTCTACAGAGCTCAAATGGAAACGTAATATTTAATCCGCCCAATGCGCACGCGAAACAGCATTCACCGTTTAAGCCTACCGGACGCACCGCTACTTCCCCGATGACACCGCTCAGATCGCATGGCAGCAAACTTAATGCGGTATCGATACTTCCGCCGGCGTCGCATGGACAGACAACAGATTCGATGCAGAAGAAACAACCGCTAATGTCGAGATTCAAGACGGTTGTTCAAAAGCCGCTAGTGGATGCAAATGCAAGTTACGGAAAAGAGAATGTTCATCCTACGTTATATCCGGCGCCGTCTACCTTCAATCTAAGCTTGGAGAACTACTATCAGAACGCACCGCCCAGGAAGCGAGCATTACTCGAAGCCGCCCCAATTCAGGACTCGAGACCCGCAAAGAAGACCAAACTGGAAGAATCTCCCTTACCGCCACACGATTCCTTCCCTGCGATTGAGGATACTGGCGCCAAACCATCATATAGCTATGCTCAACTGATCGGGATGGCAATTCTACGCGCTCCCCAAAGGCGACTTACACTTTCACAGATTTACAAGTGGATTTCGGATAACTTCTCCTTCTATAACGCTCAAGATGCGGGGTGGCAAAATAGCATTAGGCATAATCTCTCCCTCAACAAGGCCTTTATCAAACAGGAGCGACCAAAGGATGACCCGGGTAAGGGTAACTACTGGGCTATAGAGCCTGGGATGGAACATCAATTCATGAGAGAGAAGCCGAGTAAGAAATCCACAACAAACGTGGGAAATCCCCCTTTTATGTCTAGTCGGGTCGAGCCTCCGCGCATTGAGCCTACTAGTTTCCATGATGGTCTACCTTCTCTACCCCCTGTGCTCCCAGCACAGCCGAACCCATATATCCATGATTCCATAGTATCACAAGACCTAAGTCAAGCTGGACCTGAAGTCTCGTCTGATGCTACTATTCCGTTATCCGATAATGTCGGACCGGAAGAGCAACCGGATAAGAGCCAGGAACAAGGGCAACCTCCGGAAAGCGGCGCATATTCTCCTCTCCCTCCTGCTATACATTCGTCGCCCCCGATTCCTCGTCGAATAGAAGCCCGGAGCAATACTCCGCCTCCGACTAGGAGAGAGCCTCCTTCATCTGGCCCTCACAAGCGTGGCCATGGGCGCAAGTACGCTTCGATGGACGCCTGTATGGACGATAGTGGATATATCTCGTCCTTGGAGTCGTCAGCTATGCGCCCTAGAGGCAATCGAATCCTTAGTTCGGGAACTGATCGTCCCCGAATTAAGCGAGGCCGTGCCGAAGAAGAGATTGCGCGACTTCGTGCCTCGTCCTATGATAGTCCCACTAAGGGACGTCCTTATGAGTTTGCCCCTCCCTCTTCATCACCACTAAGACGGACAAGCGGCGCTGGTCAGATGCTACCTCCTCTGACACCCGCCGTTAAAATAAAGCCGCCCCCGAAGCCTCCTGCTTCCGTTTCGCCCAACACGAACCTACGCATCCACAGGGACAATGTTAGGTCCATGCTTAATTCACCCCTTCGTCGTGTTAGCAACATCACTGAGGATACTATGCCGTGGAGCCCAGCATTCCAAATAGACGATTCGCTGTTCAACTTTAACGATTTCGTCACGGACCCCACTGAGTTTGATATATACCAAGATCAATCCTTAGATCAATTCTTTGGTGCTGCGGATAATGGCTCTCCCCTGAAGCGTTCGGCTAGGAGGGGTCGCCTTGACCGATCTGTATCTACTAGTGTCCTTGGTGACCTTACGAATTCAGCGTCGAAACGGTCGATCACGTCGGCTCCCTTGCTGAAAGCACCGACTTCAACAACTCCCCTGTCGTATGAGACCCCAAGTAAGGTGTTTGAAGACATATCTTCCCCCAGTAAAATATTCTTGCAGTCCCCCACAAAGAATGTTTCTTCTACAAAGAACAACTGGATGGGCCTGGAAGATTTTTGCACCTCTCAATTCTTCGAGGACGAGGCGGACGAGGGTACAGGTATAGATATCCTTCAGGGCTTTGAGAGAATTAGCGGTAGCCAACCGCCTCGCGGTCTACCCGCCTCCTCCAAATCCTCAAAGCCGGCTTTAGGTCGTAGTTTTACGACCAAATTTTAACGCGCCTGCGCTACACCCTTAGGGGTGGCATATCACATTGATGATGATTACGAATAATGACCTCATTGCATCCCGGGCATCTTCGATTCGATTGCGTTGAATACGCCGCCCACCTTCGACGAATATAGACCTTTTCGCCTACCTTCTCGCCCCGCGGCCGGCGTTCTTGCCTATTATTTGATATCATAATGACGACGACACGTGTCAAGTACATATTTCACTACAACGCCTACATAATGAGATCTGGATTTTCTCATTTGCTTTTTGCTTGGGTTTTGTCTGGCGCAGATTCAGGGTAGACTATTTTCATAGTCTCCCCTATACACGCGCCCTTTAGCCTATGATCTTTAGCGGACACGCGGAAGCATGCGATAAGGCGTTGGTTGGATGAAGCCTACTTAAAAAGAAAGGAAGGCAGGGAAATCAAGGAATTGTATTGAGGCACAGTGCCTCCGGAGGAGTTTTGCGAGTTGGAGAGACCCATACTCGGTTGAGATGGGATTTTATTGCTCTAGTGATAATCTTTTCTGCTTTTTTTTTCTTTGCGAGGACGGACGGACGGACGGACAGCTAGGATAGCCCATGTACGGCGGACAATCATTGGAGTTGGGGTTCATCTTGCGATGCTTTTTCTATAAGTACCTACACGTAGTACTTAGTCCGGTCTTATACCGCAACGTCGACCTCTTATTTTTTCACCTGAACGATCTTGGATCTGTGTGATAGTCGCTATTTTTATGTTGTGACTTGTGTGCTGTAGAACATGTCCAGATGTTCACATGTCTTGACCAATTATAATACTCTCGTCACGACGCTCCCAAGGACTGCGTAAAGCTAGCTCATTCATGGTGCATACAATATATTTACTTACGATGGGGGTATCAATCGGTGATGTAGTTGTATGATTACACCGGCCTACCATGACGAAATCGAAATCCGCGAAGAAGCCCAAAGTCTATCATAAGGGGACCGGATTTCCCAGAGCGCCTGTTCCCAGCCCAAAAGTTATGTTAGTTAACATGAACGCCTTCCCTTCGCCTCGCTCCGAATATTTTTGGTGGATACTTTCTCCTTTCCTTTCCTTCCCCGATCGTCGGTTCGCGCGATGCGCTGTGTTGCCATTATAGCCTCCGCTCCCTCCTTAGTTGTTAGTCAGTTGGCTAGTTTAGATATTCCCGTCTCGACTAGCCTGTGCCTAGATTCTATGCGTGTCCTGTTCCTGCGCCGGCCTATTAGGTTATGTATATGTATATCCCGTATTCGCCTACGCAGCCATATATGTCTCTTTCCCTAGCTACAGCGTTGTTATCGATGATGTTGAGGTTATCTGGCGGAGGGCCCTATTCTAGTAGGTAGTATCGGCTTCAATACCTAGTATATGCCGATGCGGGTGGCCCAGCCTGCGTCCTTTTGATTCACGTTGATTTGGTAGGGGAAGGGGTTGGCCTCGCTGGTGGTTATGGGTGGGATGTGGTCTTTGTGGGTGTTGACGCAGGTAACGATCTTCATGACGCTTGTCAGGAGGGTTTGCTCCATGGCTTTGCGGACTTTGGCGCGTTCTATGTGGTTTGCTTGTTAGCGGATGTAATATGCCCTTTGTTCTATTATAGGATAGCTAGGATAAGAGGGAGACAAACCGCTCTCTGTGCGCGGTTCTGCTACGGTGACCTTCACTGTCCAAGACTCCCAGCAGACTTCCTCGTCGCCGCCGCCGTAGGGAAGATACCACGTCTTGCGGCGTTTCTTCTCGAAAAACTGGACCGAGATGTTACCGCGGCCGCCAGCGCTGCGGTGGGAATGGGTATGCGAATGTGTTCGTTCGGCATCGAGTTCGCGCGCTAGCTCGGCGGCACGCTTCTCGATCATGGTATCCAACTCGGCATCTTCGACGTACGGCAGGGTGATATCGAGGACCTCGCGCGAGCGCGGCAACAGCGAGGGGAAGAAGCGATGGAAGAAGATGGTGTGTAAAATTCCTATGTTGGGAGGTTCTATGCATTAGCCTTTGCTTGGGTATGTAAACATATATTTATAGGTAGGCAGATCTGTGGGGAGACGCAGAGGTGGATGCGGGATATGGGGATTTGGCTTCGTGGACGACGGCGGATGGGCAGATGGGCAGATTGGCGGATAGACGGATGAAGGAGCGAGTGGTGATGATGATAGGTAGACGGCAACGATGATGACGGTCGCGGGGCATATGATTGGATGAATGGTTTTTAATACCTCTTACTACATCACGGACGGAAGCCGGATCGGCAAAAGCCTCGAGGATGAACTCTTGAGGTGTTTGTTGTTCCATAGTATACCTAGGAGGTAGTTTACCAAGTTGGGGATGGTTCTGGGTTGTTAGGAGGAAGTTTAGGGATTGTTGACCCTTCCCGAGGTCGTCTATCAGCAGACGCCGGCACGATGGATAGATGATCATCAGTCTGATGCGTCTGATGGGAGGATGGAGGATGGAGGGGTCCCGACAAAGGGGCTGAGCCGGAGGGGGAAAGACTTGGAACGTGGGGTGAATGGAATTGCACATGTACAACGAGTACATGTACTACATACCTAAGGTAACCACATGCGTCATATTAGCCACATCTATCCTGTGGCTTCTAAACCCCACACTGGAGGTACCTATGTATGGAACCTTACTATTATGTACCTACCTATGTACCTAGTAGTTAGCTGCAGGGGCTACGGACGATCAGGCGCTTATCTTATCAATTGCTAAGGTAAGTACGGAATAGACGACTCGCGCGCTTGGACCGAGGCACACGTCAGAACTCAGAACCTCCGAACTCCATTAAATGTAATTTCCAGGTGAAAGGACTCGCTGCAGGTTGGCTGCATACCTCAACTCACAAGCTCCCACCAGAGCCTTCCAATACAAGCCTTCAATACAAGCCTTCCAATGCCAAGTTCAATGCTAAGGTACCTGACCTAAAAAGTTACAACGGAATATTCACCTCAAAACACTTCCACTCCCCGAACCTTCTTCAGGGGCCCAGCATGATATCAGCTACACGGCGATGGCTCCGCCGTAATAGAACCCCAATAGCCATTGGTGTTGGTGTCATTGGCGCTGGCTACTTAGCCACTCAATATGTCTTGAACAAGATCAACGACGCGCGCGAGCGCATGAGTAGCGATCGTATCGCGAAGGAGAAGTAAGATCGCGTTTTCACAGCCTTCTTCGAGAACCCACGAATAGACCCTTCTAATAATTCCCTAGCCTTCGACGTCGGTTCGAGCAGAACCAGGAAGACTGCACATTTACAGTTCTGGCATTGCTGCCGACCGCGACTACGAATATACTCGAGACTATGAACACGGAAAAGATTACACTCGAGATTCAGCAGATGAAAGGCAGTAAGGCCCTGCGTAATGGTGGCGAATCGTCAGCTGCACCTCCTAGCATTGCTGATACTACTTTAACCGAAGAAGAGGGAAAGAGTATCGCGAGTTTACCGAGCGAGAGCGGCGCATTCGCTAGCCAGATGACAATATCGTCTGCGTCCAATGCCGGAGATGGCTCCCAAGATGGCGGTCAGCAGTCTGTGCAGAGATCAAGAAAAACGAAGAGACAGTTATGGGATGATTTAACGATAAGCTGTGAGCCTCCCTTTTCAACGTCGGATCTCTGTTTTTAGGCTGATTAGTGTTTCTCTAGCAATAACACGTGCTTTCACTCTCGTATACACGTTGGCCCTTCTTACCATGCTTACGCGGGTCCAACTCAATCTTTTAGGGCGACGTAGCTATTTATCAAGTGTGGTGTCTCTAGCAACAGGAACAGCACAGTCGACGATAAGCTTAGAAAATAACGATGATGACAACACGGAGCACGCATACGGTAGCGATTTTGAGACGAACCGGAAATACCTGACCTTTAGCTGGTGGCTGCTGCACCGCGGCTGGGTTGAGATCATGGAGAACGTCGAGGGCGCCGTTCGCGAGGTCTTCGGACACCTTAGTCCCCGTGACCTGCTGAGCTTCGATACCTTCTCACAGCTCACGCTCGAGGTTCGTAAGAAGATGGAGAGCAGGCCAGAAGAGACCAGCGAGTCGAGACCAGGTTCCAAGTGGCTGCCATTCCTACTGCCCCCTACTAAGATGGAAGACTTTGTCCTCCGGGAGTCGGGCGTTTTAGGTGACAACACGGCGGCATCTGCTCAACCGGATGGCTCATCAGCATCGTCGGATACGCCACTCCGTCGTCTCCTAGACGAGACCTCGGACCTCATCGAGTCTCCTCCTTTTACGCGCGTTCTGACGCTCCTCCTCGACGCTGGTTTCTCTACTCTTCTATATAAGAAAGTACTGCCGGGCGCCTTCCAAACGCCAGGAACACCCTTCACCGCCCCTCCCTCGTCTGACTTGGGAGCGCTAGTCGGTCAGCAGGCAGCCGTGAAGGCAGCCGGCTCAAAGGTTGTTCTATTGCCTAAGATCCTATCAGTACTTACGCGACAAGCCCATGCCATCGGCAATGGTATGCCCAACGAGTACCTGCAGGAGATGGAGCAGGTACGCGACCTAGAAGCCTTCGCAGCCGTTGTCTATTCGAGCAACTGGGAGAATGAGATCCAGGACTCGGAGAACCTAGCTGCGGCGCGGGCCGCTGACGAGACGACAAGCAATAGCAATAGCAATAGCAATAGCAATCTACATGTCCCAGAAGGCAGCAACGTGGGTCGGTTCTCGCAGGTTTCTACTCTGGGCGAGGAGAGCATGGTTATGGTCGACCCGTCGCAGACGCAGTCCTCATTCGAGACGGCATGGGATCGAGCAACGGATCGGTAGAAGTTAGAAGATGAGCGATAACTATGGCATGACAGAACATGATTACTATGTGTACTGTGGATACTGGTTCAACTAGGTATAACGAAATGAATTGGATATTGTTGGATCATGCGGGGAGGAACATAATGGGTTGGTCTTTTTTTTTTTTTTGCGAAGATACATTATAGCGTATGTATTACGACTGCTGGCTTTTCAAATAGCTTTACATAGAGGGCTACATACATGTATATACATGCACCAGTACTGCGGATATCGAAGCTTCAAGTAAGCCTCTCGGTTCCGGAGGGGATTTAATGATACCATCTCTAGCTCTTTAACTCCAATGCCTTGTTTTGCAGTTCATGCTGACTCCAAATACTTGGGCCGCGTGTACGCCGCGCCGGAAAAGTGATGCACCTCTACGGTAGCCCTCTACCCACCCATATATATCCTCTCTTCTGGGACACTTATCCCCAGCATTGATTAATTCTTCAGCGTCCAGGCTGACCGAAAATGGATTGCCTAAGGGCTAAGTTCACGTTCTCGGCTACCCAAGACCGGCATTATGCCATGCTTTTCTATCCTATATCGGAGCATGCCGTCACATCAGGCCTCTAACAAACTTATCTAGCCCCATCTCGAACATCTCGTTCCGCACGCCTTCGCCGCCTTTGTGCTCGACTGGCGAGAGGGGGTTCTTGACGACTGGGACGTAGCGATGTTAGCATTTTTTTTTTTCATTTTCCAGGGACACGGCGTTTTCCCTTATCCAGCAATCTTGTACAATCTCACGACTAGACTCACCGTACTCGACCCAGAGGTTAATGTAAATCTGGTGTAGAACGTTGCGCATGCTGAGGGCGCCGGGCTCGGTGAGCATGGCGAAGCGCAGGTTGGTCGGGGTCTCGTAGTAGTGCAGCTTGTAGTGGGCGGTGCGGAAGGCGATGAAGGCGTCGTCGTCGCCGCCGAGCTTGCGCACCATGTTCCGCAGGCTGAAGACGGTGCCGAAGATCAGCTTCGCGTCATTCTCGTTCTTCCTCCGGGTGATAGCTGCGGCGGCGGTGGCGGCGGCGGAGTTTGCGGGAGGGGTGGTTGTAGCTAGGGGTGCGGAGGATGGTGCTGCTGCTGTTGTCGTTGTCGTTGCTGCGGCGGTGGACGGGGGCTGTTGCGATTGCGGCCGCGACGGAGGCGGGCCGGCGATGCTGGATGATGGCCGGGGGACCCAGAGCTTTGAGTATACGCACTCGGCTGCGCGGTGTTGGGGGGTTAGTTAGGTATTTACATAATAGAGAAGAGAGCTACGTGTAGGTAGCATCCAATCCAGGACCGAGGTAGTTCTTACTATGGCGGTCGAAGATGTAAAACGAATAGACTTGTATAGGCATGGCTGCTAGTAGCTACTCCAGCGCGGGTCGCAAGCTGGGGAAATCACATGCCCGTGACGGACGGGACGAGAGTGGGATAAGGACTTGGGACTGGACTGGATCGGACTGGATTGGCTTTTGCTTGTCGCTGTTGCGGTTTGACGATGCAGGTGCTAAAAATAATAATGGGAACGGGGAACTGGGAATTGAAACGGCGGCCGGCAAGTCGGCACATGCTATACTATGTACCTAAACGTACTTGAACCAATATTTGCGGGCCGGTCCAGGGGGGAAGGGTCCAGCCTTCTAACCTTGAATCTTCAGAGCAAGACCAAACTTACAGTAGCGTCGCTACCTATCAACTGATGTACAATATTAGAGTAGATGTACCTAAGACATCTAAAAGTATACTTGACTTTTCATAGTTAACTAGTTAAAACATACCTAACCTTAAGTACACATCATCAACTACGTAGCAATCGAAAAAAAGGGTCACCGCCTACGTTCTGTTCTCAACAAGAGACCCTATTTCATTCAATTCAATTACCGACATCATACCATACCATATGTATAGGTAGGTTAGGTAGGTTAGGTATTCAGCTGTTCAAGGGTTAAGCATGCTCTTATCTTCCAGTTGTTAGATGTGATACTGCAGCAGCAACAGGGATCATGGGACTGCAGTTGGGGGCCATGATTTGCCCAATCGCCGAATTAGCTCTGCCTTTGGGCTGAACCTCTTATAAAATCCATTGTGCCGGGGCCCGGGGGAGTTGAGAAGAAGGAATGGTGCAGAAAGAGTTGAGAGTACTTCGTATCTATACCTCGTATCTATATTCCGTACCTTTCTACTACATATTTTATCCTACCTTTGGCCATTTTACTGCTCATGTTTCTCTCTCTTATTTATGTTCACTACATAGTAACAAATTAGAGAGTCATGCGCCAAGAACATAGTCGACTCTTCAACATCTGATGTTCGTCATTCCCTCCAACGGATAAAACGAAACCGCCCACGATGCAAACCTCATCTAACGCAGCCTCGGCCACCTCTACGCCAGCACCCAACGAGCTTATCGAATCAGGAGGATCCGAAGAGCGACTATTCGATAGTACGCATAGCTTGCCCCTGTCTCCGCATATTACGATCCAGCAAGATGCGGATGGGTTCAACCGACCGTCCTTTGCCCCTCACTTGTGAGTCTTGGAAGCATATTATACTATGTATAAAGTCGAGACTTCGCCGGGTTTGCCCCGCGATTTGTCTTGGCCGTCTAGGTAGTGGATTGTATGTGGATGTGTGGCTAAGACATCGAACACTTCTCCTAGATCTGCGCCCCCCGACGTACCTCATTTCCAAAGCCCCATGAGACATCATAGGAGGACGCCGTCTCAGCATCGTGAAGTGAAGGTCCGTAGAGAAAGGGATGATACATACTGCGCCGTCGTGAACTGAGATCCCGTCGCAGGAAACACTCAACGCCAAGACCGAGTATACCAACGATGAGACAGATGGCAGGTCGCAACAGACCATCAACCAATACACCATTCGAGAGGAGATTGGAAGAGGTTCCTACGGTGCCGTACATCTTGCTACCGATCAATTCGGAAACGAATATGTAAGCGCACGCGGCCGGCTTTGGGTTCATGAAGCCATCTAACCACTCCTCGTATAGGCTCTCAAGGAATTCTCAAAATTGCGCCTCCGAAAACGAGCCCAGTCGAATATCTTGAGAAGACCCGAAGGTGGGAGGCCGCGCTCACTTGGTCCGGGACAAGGTCTTCACAGCGCCCACAGAAAACAACTCAGCCGTCATGAAATTGCCGAAGCAAAGGACGCCCTCTTTTTAATACGAGAGGAGGTTGCTATCATGAAGAAACTTGACCATCCTAACTTGGTACAGTTATTCGAAGTATTGGACGACCCTGAAAACGATTCATTATACATGGTACTGGAAATGTGTAAGAAGGGTGTTGTTATGAAAGTCGGTTTGGACGAGCAAGCAACTCCCTACGACGATGAACAATGTCGTTTATGGTTTCGCGATCTCATCTTGGGCATAGAATACCGTAAGTTCATATTGAGGTACGGGTCCTGCTGAACGCCCACTAACCCCATATTATCCTAGTGCACGCTCAAGGTATTATACATCGTGATATCAAGCCCGACAACCTCCTACTAACAGAAGACGATGTACTCAAGATCGTCGACTTTGGAGTGTCCGAGATGTTCGAGAAACCGGATCACATGGTGACCAACAAATCTGCAGGCTCTCCTGCTTTCTTGCCGCCCGAGCTTTGCCAAGCCAGGCATGGTGATGTACCCGGCAGACCAGCTGATATATGGTCCATGGGGGTTACTTTGTACTGTCTCAAATATGGTGGACTGCCTTTTAAGCGGGACAATGTGCTAGACATGTACGATGCGATCCGTACCGAAGAAATTCGAATACCCTCCGAGAACGAAGATCCAAACTTCGTAGATCTCATCACCAGGATTCTGGATAAGAACAACGAGACAAGACTGACTTTACGAGAAATAAGAGTAAGTCTACCCCATCCCCAGTTAAACAACGAATACTAAATTAAGCAGAATCATCCTTGGGTCACAAAAGGAGGCACCGATCCCTTGCTCTCCGAGGAAGAAAACTGTTCAGATGTGGTAGAGCCACCGAACGCCCTAGAAGTCAACCATGCATTCACGCGAAAGATGGACCACCTTATGTGTGTGGTAAGAGCTATCTGCCCCTATAATACCCATTTTCAAAAACTTACCTGAGTTCGATCTTAGTTGAAAGCAATTCGTCGGTTTAAGAGTCTCATTTCTAAAAGTAGAGTTGCAACACCCGAGATTAAAGTACCTCAAATATCTCACGCGCCAGAAATCGTACAAGAGGCCATCCCGGAAGATACAGGAACAGCCGCACCCTCGATTTCAGAAACCTCGACCATCGCGCAGCCGACACGTCAAAGATCGATTGCGGAAGAGGCTGCGGAGCTTGTCAAGCAGCGTAGAGCTTTCCTTGAAGCTCAGAAGCACGCATCGACTCACCCACTGGCATCGCCCGGGGTGGAAGAGAAGGGCCAGGCCCACGACCCAACGGATAGGGCACCGCTTTTCTTAGGTATCGGTACGGGAGGACACGACGGATTCACTTCCTCTGAGGCTCCGGTTGATATTGTGTCTGACTCGCCTACCGGTATCGATTTTGATATCTATGACCGTGCTTTTGAGACGGAAATCAAACGTATCCGTTCCGATAAGAAGAAGGGTCGAGCCAGAACCTATCTCACGAAACTTGTAGGTCCTCAAGAGAGGGGCAAGTATGCCGGCGACGATTATATGGTATTGGAGGCTACGAAGTCACCAACCTCCAGTTCGCCAGGTTCAGGGGGAGGGTTGAATTTGGTAGAAAGAACGATGGAGCGTATGGACCGGGAGGGGCACGAAGCTCAGGATGGTGCCAGGAAGGCATTCGATGCCGCCAAAGAGACGGGACATAGGTTCGCGAACCTCGTCATGGCCGCGACCAAGGACCGAAAGGAGAAGAATACGAACTAGAAGTGAAGTGAAGTAAGGCTTAGTGAGCATTCCGAAGTCTCCGGGCGTGACGAGCAGCGTAAGGAGGAGGCGAAAAGGAGTATGATATATCGTATTCAAACCGTCACGATATGACGCATCACTCGCTCGCGAGTAGTTCCCTCCAGGTTGCTAGTATATCTATCCAGGTAATAAAAGAAGCAAAGGGCGATAGAAACGCCGTTGCGTATACGTACCTACCTAAATCAAGCAGAGCGGGCGTTTCGGTCTGGGTCGGAAAGACAGGAAAAGCGGATTTGTGGGACGGGCGGAAACGATTGTCGGTTCTCACCACACTCTCAAATAATAATTCTAGTGTTGCGCGGGTTCGCGGGATTACATGTGATAGGAGAAAAATAGGAGAAGCCGTCGATCAAGCTGGACTGGTTATTATGGTGTTGAGATATCTACATAGGTACCTAGGTACGTAATTCAAGCACTTGATAGGTTAGGAAGTAGCCAATAATCAAGCTCCAGCGTGGTAGTAGGTATCTTCGCTTCTCCCTCGGATGTAGCTACCGAAGGGAGTTTGAGAGCTGTTGACTTATTCGGGGCATAACTGTGTAAATCACATGTATAAGGTTCTATTTGTCCGCCGCGTCTGCTTACCTGCCTACCTAGCTATACATACCCTAGGTACTCTTCGCCTCTCTCTCTCTATGTGTGTGTGTGTATGTGTGTGTCTAGCCCCTGGACAAGCAGAGTGATGATATGTATGTACTGCGTAGCATATGCATTGCATACCTACCTAGGTACGCACCATCGCATTACTTGCAGAGAGTGCGGCGCAGATTTTCTCGTTGCCGATTTGAGGAATACTTGCTCAACGTACTTACATATGTAGTATGTAACTGGCCTCCCACATAGACATGTATACCTACCTAACTTACCAGGTACCTACCTACCTATATATGTTCCGCATAGGTTGGTATATAGGTTAGACACATATATCGACGGATAGATTGGTACCGAACGCAGGACAGACGGCATTCCTCACCGCGGGAATAAGCCAGCCCAGCTCACCGCACCTCGGTGCTTGTACATAGTATACGTGATATACGTAGTATTATTACCTTAGGAGAAGAGAAACACGGAAGGGAAAGGGGGGGAAGACAACTGGCCAGCCGGCGAGCAGGGAACGTAGGTACGTAGGCAAAGTCGAAGACAAGCCAAAGAAAACGCAACATTTCGAACACGTGTAGGTGTTGATGAATATAGTAGGCAGATGAAAAACAAAAGGGATGACATGATGTAGGCTACGTTGGCGAGGCTGACGGGCATGTCTTTAAAGCGGTCATACACCGCTAATCATCCGTTTACCTAGGTAGCTATCATCGCCGATATGTTTTATAATAGGTAATACAATAGGGGGAGACAAGGGGGCAAGGCTGTTTAAAATTTATATTCCTTCGGAAAGATAAAGAATGAGGGATATACCTGGCGTTTTATTAGTAGGCATTCCTTAGGGGAGGGATGATGAGCAAATACCTATATCAAACTTGCCTACGTAGACTTATTTGTTTTTGTGTGTGCTTGCTTGTCTTGTCTGTTAGAGGGAAGACTTACAGCCATGTAAGTCAGTCCTAGGGCTATCGTCCGCCTCGCGCTTTAGAGACTGGAGTCATCCCCTCCGTCCCTCCAATGCAATCCTTTTTCATCTCCCTGGCTTCCCTCTATCTGCTTCTACTCATCTTCCTCTTTTCTCCTGTGTCGCCTATGCATGTTTGTATATACCTTAGGTATAGGTATCTGTGTATGTAGTTAGTTACATAGTTCGAAAGTAACCAACTCCAAAGCCCTACTCTACCCTCTCGAGGTAACCTAACCCCAGGCTTCTTTTACTGCCGCACCACACACCCAAAAAAAAACAAAAAACAAAAACAAAACAAAAAAGAAGCCGGCCCCGTTAAGCGAGACAGATCTAGATCCCTCCCCGTCAAGCCTGGCCTTCTTCTGGCACTTTCGGCCGATGATTCCAACGAACCGAGTGCAGACCTTGGCGCCGCGCCCCTTTTTATTTTTTTTACTTTTCGTCTTGGTGATTGCAGACCCGTTTACTCGAAATCTTGAATTGTTGTCTTGCTTGGCTTCGGCAATTGATAACCGGGGCGGGAACGGCCCGCCGTAAGAAAACGCCAACACTTGAGCGTATGTACTTATTTACCAGTCGCAATCCAAAATTGATGGCCGGGTCTTGGCATTCTGAACCTTTAGGAGGCTGCTCGGTCAATCAGCTAACGAGACAGGTATTCGGTGATACAGCCGAGTACCTATTACAGGTACCTAAGGTAGTGTCTGTGCCGTATCGTTATCTTGAGGAGCTAGAACTCTTAGTTAATTGTTAATCACCGTACAAAACTCCGCAACATCTGAACACCCCCTTTTCTATATCCCTGACCTTCTTCGTAGACTTCTTTACCTTTCGGGGATTACCTTACCAGCCTGAAACATCGACATCCCACGTTTTTAAACTTATCTAGGTACGTATTGTACATGAGGATACACCAACATTCCGCGCATATTTTAAGATACCTAGGTGAGATACCTAGGTACATATATATGGGGACGAGGGATTTATCGAGACAATAGCCGCAACCCGCATGGATGGCTACGCCGGTGATTGGGCCTTGTCCCTAAATAGCAAGTACAATATGTACATATAAAGCTATCCCGCATATGACGCCACTAAGCGACCGTACGACTAGCAGGGGACTGAAATACCCCATCTGATCCCCTGCTCCTTAACATCTTACATACCTCTTTACTAGGTAGTAAAGAGGTCTTGTGTGGTTGTATATCCCCAGGTTTCCCCGTCTCCATGTATAAGTCATGTATGTATAAGTGCGCGAATGGTATGGAATGCCACTATACACTACTATACGTGTGACGATCGAAGCGACTGGATAGCACCCCTAGGATCTAGAATCAGTCGATAATTTCCCCGGTAATCTCGTCTGAATTAATTGCGCCGTGTGGGTGCACAACAAAGGCCGGTTGCTGTTCACGTTACCATACCATCTGATGTTATAATGACTAGCCAGGCTCAAGATGGAAACCCTATCCGACATATCGAGGAGCCTTCTTGCTATGCCTTTACGGTACCCGTCATTATTCTTCATACCCCATGGACCCGTATCTGCGTTTCGCAGGCAAGTTAACAGGTACTGAACCTCAAACCATACATACTCTTCGGTTGGTAGATATCGGACATCTTAAACCACCCCGCAGAAGAACGAGAGAGCATCAAGTTCAAAGTATTGCTTGCCCGACACGAGCGGTGTGATATAAGATGCGAATTCGGAGACTTTTAGCTTAATCGTACCTAAGGTATAAGGTATAAGCAATCCTGATTCAGGACTGCTGAATATCATTACCTGGGATGCATGGCGAATAGGAAGTGAACTGGTATAAAATTGGAACGATGCTCAGGTCGGAAACGGGGGAGCTGTATGCTTTGCGGCGTAAATTAGGTTAGTAATAGTAACATCGAATATGGCCACGGTGATCGGCACAAAACGCATCGTGCGACATGTGGTTATCGGGATTCTAGGCATCTGATCTTCATTGCATGGTGACCAAAAGCCTTGGCATTGATATCTGTCCGCTTCGGGTTTGTCGATGGACATGCTGACATGTAAGAATTTCGTCGTTACTTTACTTTTTCTTCCTCTTCTTTTCTTTTCCCTGCGAATGCGCCGTCGCGGATGCGGGACGCGCAGGATGGTTGCAGATGAAGGAACGGCCACTTGACAGGAACGTATTAGATGGCCAGTTGCTGCTGATGGGATGATCAGATAATGCGTGTTCCCGCCGTCGTTTTACATCCATACCTTAGGTACCTACCTAGGTATGCATTAATTCGCAAGGATGGATGAAATACATATGTACGCTGGTCGGATTGACATCCTAATTTGTTACACAGTAGATGCAGACAAGCTCAAGCAGAAGCTTGTGAAATTGTGAAATTGTAAAATTGTGAAAATCAGATTCATGACGTCAGTCACCAAAACAGTAATAAATCCGGAAGACAATTCGAACGGAGGAATAACCGCTGGGTAATATGTTCGATGTGAACTACCCCGATGTTTTCCTGTAGGACATCGTGGTTGGCATTAATAACTGCAAATTGGGGCCAAGAGCCAATCATTCTGGTAATCAAGGCCGCACATGAGATCTCAGTTTTCCTGAGTAGATCGGAATAGGTTTCTGTCATAACTTGTCAACCCCTCCCAAACTCCTGGGTCCAATTGAGATCTCATGTAGTCGAGAGCCAAGTCTCCGTAGCCCTATGACACATCTGTAGTAGTACGGATTACGCGTAGGGAAACTTCCGGATGTCAGAACCGATTCGGGGCGGAAACCTTAGGCACCTAATCCACCTATTTATGTAATCGTATAAGCGGATATGCAGCTGCTGTGGAGGCTACATAGTATTTGGAGGCCTCCTAGGTGATAATAGGCCAAAGAGAGGGAAGCTTGGCGTATGGGTGGAACAGCTCTGGCCCGCGTAAGAGAGAAAGCTTTCATGCTTGACTCGGTTATGCATGTACTGTAACTGTTAGCTACAGCTATAAGCTGCCTAGGTATGCAACTATGAATAAAAAAAATAAAACTTTCGACAATTCATGACTGGCCTGCTGCAGCAAGGATAACAATATGTATAGTGATCCATCAAAACAGCAGTCAAGCAGCAGAGCAGTAACAGTACAGAAAGAGAAAATAATTATGACCCTTTTACTAAATCCTCGACGCGTATCGGGCTCCCCTGTCTGTACCTACATACCGAAGCAATACCTGGCGGAGAAGCGGTAGGATATGTAGTAGTATAGTAGACAAGCTTGTAGCGGTGAGCGTATCAGGATTGGTTATGTTGTGCGTTTAGAATGGCGCCGAGTTCAAGGCGATCGATAGTCATGAATACTCGTAATATGTGGTCCTAGTGCGGCATAGCCGAGCTAATAGATTGCAGTACGAAGGCGGTCCAGATCTAGTCGTTCTAATATCTCCTTGTTAGGTTTCAGTCTTAGTCCTGGGCGGGAAATGCCTCATCCAGTACACGTAGTCAGCGGCAGAAAAAAAAAACCATCATCCAACGCTCAGATAACAGTTTGTGATGCTCCCGTAAGCTACCGTAATCAGTTAGATAGGACGTCGTCCTTCCGAGGTGGGTATGGTGCCATTGTGAATAAGGTCCCTTTGATGTACAGTCGGTAGTCCGACGGAAACCTCGAAGATGAAATATAAATATAATAGAGTAGTACCAGGATAGGATAAAAGAAAAGAGGTAGAAATGCCTAACACATGAGTTCCGTCATAGGAAAAGAGGGTACATATCTTAAAGGGCAAGAAAGTTAAAGTTCCTTTATTATTTGGTGAAACGAAATAAAACGAAACAAAACAAAAAACGAAACGAAACGAAACGAAAAAAAAAACTGATGATAATATTAAACTTATCCAGACTGGGCAGAGGCGGTAGGGCTCACAAGATAGATCGGGAACAAAAGTGTCAGTCGGGAATAATCGTTGTTAATCTGGCATGAGGCTCTTTGTGAACTAGGCGGGTTGGATGGCCTCGTGGCATTCTCGATACAACACAACATATGCCTTAGTTAATTAAGCGAGGGTGTGAATATTATTTATCTTTCGTCTTATTAGGATGGGGGGATTAGGGGGGATTGATGGGAAGTCGAAGGGTAGTAAATGGGTAGTAAATGGTCAGATTGACTTAGATGGTCTTCGGAAGGGATGGATCGTGTCACGATGCTCTTTCACTTATTAGATGCGAACAAGGTTACCTATTGTACTACCTCCTAAAGCCATCTATACCTTAGGTACATTAAGGTAGGTACCTATGTACCGTAGCTTGCGCATGCAGATTCGAGATAGATCGCCTACTGGGGAACTAAAAGCCCACCAATTGTAGCTTCTGCAGTTCCTGTTACGTGCAGATGTCTCCATCGTAGTTGCGACCTCTCGCGTAACCGCTTTATACTGGGGTAGATATGTACCTAATGTATGTACTGGATACGAGCCCCTCGGGTTCCCTCTCACGGACACAAGTCCATATATCGCTACATATGGTAGGTAGGTAAGACTTAACGTCAACTTTAAGTGGTAATCACAGTTTTAAGTATCTAAAGTAAAAAGGAATACATCTTTAAGTTTTCATTTCGAAAAGCCACTTATACATAGGTAGTTGCTCATGTAACTAGGATATACCTCTAATGTAAGCAATATATAATGTCGCGTTTTGCATTATGTACAATTAAGATTTAATTACCGAATGATATTCACTTACGAGCTAGAGGATAACATGTATATTGTGCATCTGAGGTGCGTCACTCGTCCCGCAGCTGAGCCTAGGGTTAATTGGTTAGTCCTGGGCACATACGTAAAGTACCCAAATAGGCAATGCAAGTTACATGTAAGGAAAAGTGTCAAGCTGACTACATACCTCATATGTATGTACAGCCTACATAGCTTTTCCTAAAATAAAGTTTAGATAAGTTGTCAAATACGACGTATAGCAACAACGGGAAGGTACTATGTACAATACAGAATTAGCCATACAGCCCGTATGTACTGCCAGCACGACAGCCAGAAGTCAGAAGTCAGAAGCCAGAAGCCAGAAACAATCCCACTCATTAGCATGCATCCCGCGCTGCATTGGTCATACCTACATAGAGACATGATCACCTTCACCTTTCCTTACTTACCTACTTACATATTACATGCTTGGCCATACATACATAAACACACCTATACCTAGGTAATAATAGTAGAAAAGTTACCTCGTTAGTTTTCCCTGCATAACGCAATTGTATGAATTGTATTGTATATACATACCTACATACAAAACCCTGACATCACCTACACCGCAGAGCGTCCAATACCCTTTTTTCTGGCCCTCCTTTCTCGCGAGCAACAATCAATCGGTTCGTTCCTAGAATTGAAAAAATAAAAATAAAAATCCGTTTGGTTTATTTGCGGCCTCTCCACTTGGATCGTCTCAACCTGGCTTCCCACGAATCTTAATTCTAGCTGCTTCCGTCCTCCTCCGCGCACACTCTCTTTGGTCCTGGCTTCTGACAATGACAGTCTTCACTTCGTCAAAACGTAGTCTAGTTAGCCATCGCCCGCGCCTCCTCTAACATTAGCTGGAACCCTTCCAAGGTTCCTATCGATTCGCCTATAAGAAAATCATCATAACGTCGCTGTCTACGGACCCGTGAAATCGGCTCATTGGCGACGTACTCCTCCTAGCTTGAACTAGAACTGAAACTGAAACCAAACCATCATCGTCATCATCATTATCATCATCATCATCTCCGAATCTCTATCCCTTCTTGCCTGCGTGACTTACATACCTCCACACTACCCACAACCCGTTACGTCGTCAGATCCCCCTTACTGCTGCTAAAAGAAGAAGATACCTACATGTAACTTTTAGCCAGCTGCCAGCTGTACCGACATCACCTACCTACATACCTAAAGGCACTGTCCTACTCAACACCTCGATATTAACTAGCGCCAAAAGGACAAGGCTTTTAAAACTTTATCTAATACTTCCACGCTATTCATTAGGGAGACACAAACAATACCACTTAAAAGCCTCTTTTTTAATTTTGCATTTCAAGACTTGTTTATTATTCATTCACTCATTCATTCATTCATTCATTCAATTCAATTCATTTATTTTTCTCTCTCCCGCATTACCATCAACCACGAAATATCGATCCTATCTCCAGCAGCTCTCCAATAGCAAACCCGCACCATAACCACTTTTAATAGTTTAGACGACCTAAACTCTGCAGCGCCGAGAGCTAGACTACTAGTATTACACTACTAGTATTACAGTAGCCCAGTTCGCCTCCCCACACTCTTGCCCTACTTTGATTATTAACTTTCCTGTCACCGGAAACTACAAATTGCCATCCGCCCGCTTCTAAATAATTTCTTTCTCATTCTCGCTTCCCTATTGCGAAAAATCCCCCAACGCGATCAAAGCTGTTTTGCAATCCGTCTTTAGTGTCGCCAACACTTGGGCGCAGCCCACCAAGGCGACCTCGAGCCGCCAACAATCCTTCTCGATTCGCCGAATTGACCCTCCTCCCTCTCTCTCCACGCCGCTTCTCCGTCGCCAAGTCACCTTTTTCCTATTCGAGACTTGATCCATAACTACACACCCGCCCGCCCAAGTTAACGAATTCGCATCGCCAATTTTAGAAATGTCGAGCGCTTCGGAAAAGACGGTCTCTCCTAGCGCCTCCAAGCAATCTTCCATAAAATCAGTCGAACTTTCCACGCGATCTCCGAAATTACGACCACAAAATGGAAATGGAAATGGACAGCCCATTGGCGACGCCTCTCATGCCGAGGCTCAGCCGAAGCAACCCGAGAAGGCTTCCATCAAGGACAGGTTAACCCGAATGTTTTCCAATAAGGAAGATATACCTAGATCCGTCATTATCGATACTATGCAACCATCTAAGCGCATCGTTGCGAGTCCTGCTCCTAGCCAAACTGGTGTTAGCACGCCTGCAAAGCCAGGCGGACTGGCCCGTAAGCCATCCTCTGCCGATCCACCTGTCCCATCTAAACCAATACCATACCAGCGATTCGTTGCGAATCCAGACGTCCCCGGCGGCCATGAACACCATCTCAAGGGTAGCAAGCGACAAGAGAAGCTCTCCGATATGTGGAAGTCTCTACTTGGGAGAAAGCAAGACCAACCAGCAGAAGCTGATTTGTCTTTGGTCTCCAGTTGGGTTGACACCCTTAAGCAGGAGAAAGAATCACTGGCCAGCGACAAGAGAGGGGGTCCGAACCAGAGCATTACTCTGGTCGAGAAGTATGGTAAATGCCAAGAGGTGGTGGGTCGTGGTGCTTTTGGTATCGTAAGAATATCGCATAAGAAGATGGAGAACGGAGAGAAGCTCTTTGCCGTTAAGGAATTTCGTCGCCGACCAGAAGAGACGGAGAAGAAGTATAGCAAGCGCCTGACGGCAGAGTTCTGCATATCTTCCTCTTTGCGCCACCCGAACGTCATACATACGCTCGACCTGCTCAAGGACCAAAAAGGTGATTATTGCGAGGTTATGGAGTATTGCTCCGGTGGTGATCTCTACACGCTCGTCCTCGCCGCCGGGAAGCTGGAGGTGATGGAAGCCGATTGTTACTTCAAGCAAATGATGCGCGGCGTTGAATATCTACACGAGATGGGCGTCGCACACCGCGATTTAAAGCCCGAGAATTTACTTCTGACGAGTCATGGTGCCTTAAAAATCACGGATTTCGGCAACGGTGAATGCTTCAGAATGGCGTGGGAAAACGATGCCCACATGGTGTCGGGTCTCTGCGGCTCTGCACCTTATATCGCTCCGGAGGAATACATCGACAAAGAATTCGATGCTCGTGCCGTTGATGTCTGGGCTTGTGGTGTTATTTATATGGCGATGCGAACCGGACGACACCTGTGGCGCGTTGCCAAGAAGGATGAGGATGAGTTCTACGAGCGGTACCTCGAAGGACGCCGCGATGAAGAAGGTTATGGCCCGATCGAGTCATTACACCGTGTAAGTTTTCTTCAATTTTGCAGTAGCTTATGATTGCTACAATCCTAACGAATAACATGAAGGCTCGTTGTCGCAATGTCATCTACTCTATCCTAGATCCCAATCCTGCGCGACGTATCACAGCATCGCAGGTTCTCAAGTCCGAATGGGGCCGCGAAATTAAGCTCTGCAAGGCCGGCGAAGAAGGTCTCTAAGCGATGCTGCTCTTCACGAGCGGCATCTCTTGACTAAGGGACGAACTCTTCTATTGTTAGACCGATAACCGATCGTTATGGATTGTTTTGTCCCTTTGGTGTCCTCAGCTTTACAGAAGATGACGACCCTGACGTTCTTCGCCACCTTTCCGGGGAGACTGCTTCGCTATCAGCCATATTAAAAGCATCAATCAGACTCTTCACGGCTCAGGTTTCCTTTGATCTTGCATGGTGTTCCGGTAAAATTACGATTTCCTGCATTTCGCTTTTATTCTCAAGTTCGTATTTTTCAGTATACATTTTAGTCTCGATACTTCGGACCACGGCACCAGGATTCCATCGCGCAGGCATCAAAACAGGATAGGTAATAGATGCGCCATGCGCACTGCGAGTGAGCGCCAACAGAAGCGGCTCTTATCATCCGTGTAAAAGGATAGAAGCATACTCGCATTTTTCCTGGTCAGCTGCAAAGAAGGGGAGGGGAACTGGGCGGCTAAGCTGTGTTTTTTTTTTTTCTATTTTCTCTGCTCGCTTGTTCGGTTACCTAGCACGTCTTTGAGGGCGGATGTAATAGCCATGATCCGGTTTGTTCATTAGAGGACTCGGATTCAGAGCATTTTAGATACCTAGGCGATTCAGTCCGAATTCTGAGGCTTGCCTTGGCGTCTCGTGTTTAAGGGGTTGGAGGTTGGCATTTACCAGCGATGAAAGAGCCGTTGGATCCGTTTGATCCGGGACAGAGCGGTGGTGTCTCCACAAAACAACACATTGCACACGTATGGCATTTGTTCCATTTTCTATCCAAGCCAAGAGTGAAGATTCATATTAGCGCACTGATCTGTCGTGGCCTTTCTCCTTGCGTGACGACATGAATATGTGTTGACTTTGGGGCAGTTGGTGTACGCTAAGCAGGTCTGGTGAACGAAAGAGGCATAACGCATATATGTCTAATAGACTGTACGGCAATGCCGGCCGCGGGTAAGCTTTAGAGGGTCAGGTTCAGGGGTATAGAAATATTGTATTGCTATCATGATTATATCTAACTAGGTTACAAAGTCCTAAATTATAGTAATGTTATGAATACACTAGATGCCTTGAGTCTTTCTTATATTAGTTATGAATAAATATTATGAATAAGCTTAGTGGAAGATATGTGGCACACTCCAATACATAGCCACAATCCAATTATTAACTGTGCTATATCACGTGATCCATCCCGCTGAGTTAGATAATCATATTTCCACGACTGCCACTCTGCTACATAGTACTTCATACATTCATCCGGTAACAATCCGCTCTCATCTCAGACGCGTCGCACAAACCTCGAGGGTTTCGGCTATACCTTGTAGATAGGATTCGGTACTACTTATCATGACATCTACCTTCTCCCACTCATCGAGCCTTACGTCCCCTATACCCGTAGGGTTATAACGGAAGTACTTGCCTTGAAATTTAGCATTAGGCGAGCAACATATCTTCTTGAATGATCTAGCCACGGATTCTGCATCTGTCATAACCTTCACGTAGGCCTTAGCTACTGACATAAGGCTATTGCTTAAGGCTATAGGGCCCGAGATTCCCGTCCCTATGCTAACTATACAGGATACATCTGAATCCGGAAATGCGGACTGGACTTCGTCGATAAGCTCGAATATCGGATTGTTACTCCTAAACGCGCCATCACGGAATGTGCAACCGTTGCTGAAGGTGATGGGGTCAAAGAATGTAGGCGCTGCTGATGTTGCCCGTGCTGCTTCCCAGATGCGGCAGTTCGAAGCCTCCTCAATGGTAGAATGATAGTTCCTCAGTCGCCTGGTGTCTGCGTTCAACATGCTTGCGCAGACAAATCTAGCAAATGAATTTAAGCACTCTTCCAAATATGACCGGACGGCTCGAGTGATCGTAACTTACATCTTGCAGTCAGGGTCCTCCTCGAGCAGGGCTGCATCTGCGTCCCCAAGCCGGTCTTGTACTATACCACGGATCTTGTCTTCAAGTACTTTGTGATCAAACATTGCCCTGCCAATGATATTTAAAAAGGTACGACCTAGGATCCTCATCCATAATGACATCTTGAAGACATCCTTAGACATGTCAATGTATGCCTCGATGCACGACGCCACGTCCATTCTCTGTTAAGGGGGGGAGGGGGTTAGTAAGCGCTACATTTGAAAGCAGATAGGGGGTATTACACACAAGCCTCCCTAACATTATTGCGATGAGACCGCCAGTACTTGTCCCAACGATCATATCAAAAACATCACAGGGCTTGGGCGGTTCTTTAGGATTGACAAGATGCATCAATCTCTGCAATATGAGCAAGCTAACGAGGCCTCTGACTCCGCCTCCATCTACGACGATTATTGTTAGTTTTGTTTGACTGTCCGATTTTTGATTAGATTGTTAATGAAACATGAAAGCTCACCGAGGGAGAGCAACCGAAGGCGTCGTTGAGGTGGCACACTTGGATTATCAGGCATTATTGGCTCATCAATGACCTTATATAAACCAGCACCTAGTAAAACACATTAGGCTTATAATATAGGTTTAGAAGTAAAGTCATGATTGTTATATGTTAAAGGTGTTTGAGGACATATATTCCATGATGATTCAGTTAATCGCTTACGACAAGAAGACATGAAGTTAAAATTATAATAGGATTATAGAGTATATGGCTTATGGGTGTAGAAGCAATGTTAACAATTGACAACTACAATTTTCTATAGAGTATTACCAAAATCCGTAGCTACGAAAAAACCTAGTTACCAAAACTCGTAGTTACCAAAACTCGTAGTTACCAAAACTCGTAGTGAATTACCAAATTACGTAGATACCAAAAGACGTAGTTACGAAAAATGGTAGTGTTACCAAATCACGTAAACACCAAAAAAACGTAGCTACGAAGAATGGTAATATTACCAAATCACGTAGATACCAAAACACGTAAGTAGCTACGAAAATTGGTAATGTTACCAAATCACGTAGACACGAAAAATGGTAGCTACGAAAACTGGTAGCGCTACCAAATAACGTAGATACCAAAACCCGTAGATACTAATAGCGTACAACAAATCGAGAGTCTAGAACTGGCAATTAATAAATGGATGGGGCTATTCACGTATCTTCTCTGATGAGATTGGCCTCCCATTGTCGAATCAACGTTGTGACGGCCTCGCATCCAACCACGCCACGCCACGCACTTATACCTTTTTCTCGTAGGTAAGTAAGTTCATATATTTCCTACCCAATAGAAAGACGCAGGATAGAAACCAAAAAACGTAAAACAGGAAACGCTTTTTGGTAAACAAAATACCAAAAATCGTCGACGAGTAGGTACTAGGTACCTACCTGAGTAGTTTTAGGTTAAGTCTTCTTAACATAACTACTCCTTTTTATAGACCTATTTCCCAACTGACACAAAGGTAAAGACTTTTTTTTTTTTTGCTAGGTAATGCCATAGTAGTGTTGAAGCATTATTAAAGCATCCAACTGAAGCAATGGCACCAGCAAGATTATACCAACGATAAAATATAGTCTTTTACACTTACCAAAGTCCTTGATATTAACAAGTCAAAATACTATAGCTAACTAACTAGGACTCAAGGTCGTATAAAACCCAACGATTGCAGTTCGATAGTAAGATGCCCAACGTCTCTTGCCTTGTAAGCTTGGTTTAGTGACACTAGGAAAGTCGGCTGGATTTAGTCTTTAGGACCGAGTTTAGAGAAGAAGGAGATAGGTATTTTCGATTTACTTTACGGCTCAACGATGCACGGCACATAGCACCAACGCAACAACCATCAGTGAACTCGGCGTTGCCCTGTAAACTGAGCACATGTTCCATGTATATAACTGACTTGATTTTTTTTTTCTTTTTTTTTCTTTTTTTTTTTTTTTTTTTTTTTTTTTTTGGTGTTGTACTAATGCTTGCTTTCGCCTGCTCGCACCCAGAAGGTGTTGCACATAGCTACCTACCTAAGGTTAAGTACTTAACTAGAAAACAAGCAAGACGAAAGATTCACTCCGGAACAAGTGGGCTTCCCACCTATTTCGAAGTCTTTTTTAAACACTATTAAATTTTATACCTTTTCTACTTATTTTCAAGCGTTGAATGACGTTTTCATTGGCTCAGAGACTATCTTTTGTCTTGACTGTTTCCTTAATTAATGTGCAGCACTTTTTAGGTGCAAGGAGGCAAAAGCCAGTACTGACAAGTTTTGATTTATTTATTATATACGAAAGGGTAATTCAGCAAGTCTCTAATGTGTGATTCTAGCCTTTAATTGGTTGGACTGATATGTTTGATGGGGGGAGGGAGGGGGAATGCAAGCCGTTAATCAGTAATACATACATAGGTAGTATTATACAGTCTTGTCACTTATTAATCATTGATCTATTAAGACGCTTAGGAATAATACCTTCACCGCAGTCATTTGACCGCTCCCTCATTGCAGCTCTACTTCATTTATAGGGGGCGCAGTGTGGTAAGCGGCATCCCGGGCAGTCAAGGCTGACTCTATCTTACCAATAGTATGGTATATTTACGCATTGGAAGAGTCAGCCAAATATCCCAACCCCTCATGCATCTGCCTCCAGGCTCAGGGGAGTTGTGTGGCTTGGCTTGGCTTCAGCACTTATACGTGAGAGCAGCTCCCGTCGAGTTAATAATCTCGACACGCGTACTCGTCTAGCCAGAGGAACGATTATTCACGCTCTTCTCTCGAAACAAATACCTCTTCTAATAGGTATACAGCAGAAATCGACAACATGTCTGTCTCTACGGACGAGCTCCGAAGCCAATGGTCTAACCCGGGTGACATCCTCAGCCTTCTCCTCCTTATCGGTAGCGATATTGTGCAAAAAGCCATCGCTCAACTCGTCGGGCACAGGATTCACCTTTATGGAGATAAAAGAAGTCAAGGTCTTCCAATCGCACCCGTTGCTTTTTCTTTCGGGTGGGTAGCTTACGGGTTCTCTAACCTCCTTTCAGCTATCGGGGATAGGAAGCTGATGCCGACGAGCGATTGTCCCTCTCTTCTCATAAACTGCTCCAACGGATTTGTGAGGGAGAACCAGTCTTGGGTATTAGGCCGTCTTCTTCGGGATCACGAGATTAAATATGCCGTCGACCCACGGCCGAAGGATGAAGGTGGCCGAGCTGAGTCTATTCGAATCGATGTCTTTGACCTGCCCCCCGCCTCGCGCCCTACTTGCGACTTCGTGTGGTGGCTTGGATGGGTAGTATTACTTGCGCAGGTTGGCATTGCTATTATACCCTGGGTCTTATATGATGACTGGGGAATTTTCGTAATTACTCTATGTGGGAATTTGTTTGTTGCTGCTACCTGTGCTCTACCGCAGTGGACGCAAGAGAAATGGGCTGGCCGCAAGTTGAAGCGCGACAAGGTAACATGCCTGACACGTGGTAACGGGCACTTTCATATTATGGTATTCATCGGCACTCGAGACTCCTGGGATCTGGAATCTCTTGCAAGCAGCATATCTGTTCCGCGGCCAGAGACTCGCTGGCTTTCCCTGCTTCTCGCTATATTGTGGACTTGCCTGCTTATTAGCATATCGGGACTCAAAGAACACACCTGGTTTCTTGTCGGCATTGGAGGTATCGGTATGCTACAAAATATATTCGCAGCCGGAACACCTCGAGATCCAGGAGCTTCTAATTTACATATTACCCAATTCTCTCGTGTGTCGACGATCGTAGGGAGACGCGAGGACTACGAAGACGACACGGATTGTAAAGTTAATCTAGAAGAGGCCCTTGAGGAACTTGTCGACATTGATTCATGGGCATCAGGAAAGCCGCCACCAGTACCACAACGTGATAATTCTCCTCCAAACGAAGCCGCTTCAATACCACGATGGCTAGTTACGATGTCTAAGTCTGATGGTGTTCCTACTTGGTTGGAGCCCCTAAAGCCAGTCTCTTTGACCAACCAGACTCCACCCACGTGCCGTTTGATATCAAGAATATGGCAACGGCCAGTTACCGATAATGGCAAGCCGGACGAGGTCGTATACGCTATCGGGGTTCACGGTGCGCTGATCGAGCTTGAGAAATGGGTGCCGACAGCCGGGCTTGCGATGACCCAGATATTCTTCCCGGCAGGTCTCCAGTACAACGATGCGGCCATACGGGATAAAAAACATAAAAAATTCTGGCAGAGAGCATATCACACTAAACAAGTCAGAGAACGAGCAGAAGTAAAAAGGAGGGCCGAAGAGGTGACCCCGGCTCCGATGGGAGTCTAACTAGACATACATAGCCTTTAGGTTTATATATTATTATATTACACTTACATGGTCTCAGCCTCCTCGAGTAGCTGTATTATCTCCTTGTGACCTCCCATTCTGGCTATCAATTCATCATCGGGCCAAACTTTCGCCCCTTTCTCAAGTAGCAACCGTACTATCGTTTCGTTTCCTCTGGATACTGCCACTGATAACAGCGTACGGCCACGATCGTCACAGATTTCGATATTAGCTCCTTCTTCGACTAGCCATCGTGCTATGTTTTCGTTTCCTCTGGATACTGCCCTCCGTAACGGCGTACAGCCATCATTGCCACAGATTTCAATCTTAGCTCCTTTTTCGAGTAATTGTTGTACAATATTCTCATGGCCTTCAAGTACCGCGCAAAGCAAAGGCGTCTGGCCATATAATCCGAGGGCCTCGATTTTAGCTCCTTTTTCGAGTAACAGTCGTAGTATTGCTTTATGGTTCCCCCTCGCCGCCGCCTCTAATGGCGACAAGTACCGTTTAAATTTTAAATCAATTTTAGCCCCCTTTTTAAGTAATAATTTTACCAGTCCTTCATTGCCTCTTTCTGCTGCTATATATAACGCCGACTTGTTTAATTTGTCTTTTAGATTAATGTCAGCACCCTTTTCAAGTAGTAGCTTTACCATTCCTTCGTAATCTCTGCTAGTTGCTTCCAATAATAGAGTCCAGCCATATTTATTTTTCAGATCAAGACTGGGGGACTTCCTTGCAAAAATCCCGCCACGTTTCTTAGTGTCGAAGTTTAAGAGGATCTCCACGACAGCCTCGTATCCCTCCGTACAAGCCCAGAATAAGGCAGATCGGTCATATTTATCGTCTCGTGCGTCGAAGTCCAAACCCTTCTCTTTTAATAGCATACAAACAACCTTCTCTAGTCCTAGTAACGATGCTATCATTAACGAAGATAACCTATCCGGGACCTCATTTCCTCCGTAATATCGTCTCCTGTTCCAGTAAATTCTGAACCAGTCGTTATAGTTTTGCCTGTTGCTACTGCAAAGCAATTTTGCACGACACTCTATCTTTCCCGTATTCTGATTAGAGGCCATACGGAAGTGAGCGTGCCAATTATTTGCAGCATAATCCACAAAGACTGGGAGACCACCTTCGCCTGAAGCCTTGAGATTCGGAAAACAGAGATAAGTGATACATATCCCTGCAAGTACACGATGTGATTTTGAGGGATGAAATGAGTTTTGCCATTTGGTGTTGGTGGGAGTGAGCTTGTGCTGGTGGTAAACCAAAAATTCTCTGGCTGTTTGATGTAGCAAATAAACCTTAGAATGTACGATAGTAACGAACAGCCCGCAAAGTCCTCTGACTGTATCGCGGAAGCGATTTTCTGGCTCGAGCTCGAGTTCGCTGTAGGATTCGTGTTCTTCTCTGATAGCCAGCGCTATTGCCATTTCTTGCAACGACAGTGGTCTCTCTGCCGCAACGACGATATGAAGAAGTCTCCTGGCTTTTACAATATCGGCGCTTCCGCATAAAATCTTCTCATATGCTGTCTCGACTGTCTTCGGAAGTTGGTGAATAATTGCTTTCAAGTGCCCTTTTGTAATTCCTTCGCTGTTATTTATAACGTCGAAAACAAGGTAAACCCATAAATAAGTTCGGTGTGGGATACGGGTAAGTTCGTCTTCAAGGAGCTGTACTTCTTCTTCTTCAAGGTTAAGACGTTCGCCGGTTTCCTTCGCATTAGTTTTGATAACAATATCAATTTCCTTTGCGATCTTATCGACTTCAGCTTCATTCGCTCCATTTAAGTGGATTTCGGGGTACCGGTTCTCAAGGAGCTGGAATCCGCGTCGAATATGGTTGTATGGTCGACTAGTTAAAAGAAATTTGAGGGAGGATTCGCCTGCTCCATCCTTGTAGAGCGTCTCTAAGGCCTTAGTTAGGCGGGTAGTATCTTCGCATTCATCTAGGGCATCGAGAACACAAATGATCTCTCCATCATCGTTATGGTATGAAACACTCGTAAGAATATCCCAAAGTCTAGAGAAGGAAGAGAAAAGTTGCTTGTCATGGGCGAATTTATCGACAATCTCGTCGGTAAGAAGAGCAGGCTTCTGAAGGAAGAGTTGATGCAATAGACAACGTACAGCGCCTTCTAAACTCCTCTGATCCTCAAAATCGTCTTTGAAGAAGAAGTAGCATGTGGATCTCGTACTGGTAGTTGGAAGGACGTTATCCACCAAATGCTTCGCCAAAACTGATTTCCCGCATCCTGGATCTGCGGATATCCAGAGTAAGCTCAACGTTTGGCCGCATCGCCATTTTCGAAATGTCTCATGACTTGTGAACCATTCGCACGTTCCCTCTATTCGCTCACGGTTTCTATCCTTACGATCTCGGTATGGTAAGCTGGGGAGTTCGCGAAGGAAGAGGTCACGTTTGCGCATTTTATCTGTTTGAGATATCTCATCTGCGTGGGACAAGACTGTAGTTGAATTGAAGTAAGCATCGAGAAGACTAAGGATATGCGACGACTTACTGCCTTTAAATAGACCTTTCTGTATTAAATTCCGTAATGCAGCACTATTAATCCGCCCCAGGTCATCTGCTGCCTTGCGGATCTCGTCCGAGCCAACTGCCATTACTCTTTCCTGTGTCATTCCCCTATATCTTGCAGCCTCAAGGTTTAGTCGTCCCATAGCTGCATCATAACAGTCTTTAAATCTACTGATAAGTGAATCCGCGCTGGTGTAGATTTGCCGAAGTAGCGTGAAAAATAACCAGTGTAAGTCGACCTTCTTAGACGACTTTAACTTGAGGAATAAGTCGCAGTTGTCAAGGAACGGTAGGTACGTTACAGGCTCTTGATCGAGCGCAACGGGAATAATATCGTGATTATTACGACTTTGAGAACTCCTGATTTTGAGAAAGGCAAGCTCAGTAAGCACATGATGAAAAGCATCATGGGAGCAACTGTCTTCTACCACCTTCCTAATACCTTCTTTGTATTGTTGTACGAAGGATGCGGTTCGTCCCTTGGTATACGATGCTTCAATGGCACCTATATAAGACGAGGTGAAATCATCTTCGTAGTATCGTTTAAGCAGACCCGAGCTACACACCACCACCCTCTCGACGCCGCTGATGGTGCCGGCGTTATTGGAATCATTCGGTGCTGGGAGCAGACAAAATTGGTTATCGAGGATGTTTCGGGTGGCAGCAGAACCACCCTCACGATCATCAAATAGAGGTAGCGGAGACTTGTCTGAAATAATTCGAG
Source organism: Daldinia vernicosa (assembly GCF_022497035.1). Lineage (NCBI taxonomy): Eukaryota > Fungi > Ascomycota > Sordariomycetes > Xylariales > Hypoxylaceae > Daldinia > Daldinia vernicosa. The sequence continues at coordinate 754,982 of NW_025953925.1, forward strand.
CTTGAATTCTTCTGAAGTACTCGATGAGTCTCTTGACGCTTTCGGCATTGGCCCTCGTATCCAGCTTAGGATTCTCATGCGCATAGACAATAAATATGCTGGGGGAAGTCGAACAACTAAATACGTCTATATTTGCAAAAAACTCCAGTATCTTGGAGAACAATTCCTCTCGCGCTAACAAGGCTATTAGTTAGTGACGGGAGTAGAAAATGGCAGATGGCCCATGACGAGATGGCGCCCAAGAAACGTACCGGCATCCTCTTGATACTGGAACCCATTCGTGGAATCCAATTTGACTGGATGTGTTTCCATTGTCGACTATGCGAAACTTAAAGATTCCTGAGACAATAATTGAGTCGACGATACCTAGCGGGAGCAAAAGGGTAGCTTGAGACGCATATTAGACAGTAGGAGTAGAATGCAACGAAGCTATAATGTAAGATTTAGACAGAAATCAGAGCCCAATTCAGCATCGGGGTGTTTCGTATGTGATTGGCGGGAAAGGAGCCAATTATTGGGCTGTGTGGCGTGGTAGCTGAAACGTGCATCTTCGACCCCTAAGCAGACTTCAACAACATCGTGATAACAAAGATCGCTCGAGAATTCTAAGTTAACCTGAAACTGAGAGATACGTAGGTACCTGCCTATATATCAAAGCTTACGGTTAGCCAAAACATACAAGCAAAAAAAAGGGGGGCGGGGTGACGTTGGGGATCGGATCTGGGACAACGTGCTTCGTTTTTATCCTATAGGGTCCTCTCAACAATGTCTACCTAACCTATGTTTCTCATGTGCGCATAGATAAAGTTTAGAATAAGTCTGTGAGAAACACCTCGTTTAAACGAAACAAAACGAACGTTATCGCAAACCTGTCCCGGTTAGCCCTTGTTTACTATGAAGGGGACTGACATGATGTGCTGGGAGATGTAACCGCTATACGACGGTAGGACCTACGCTTTCGCAGCGCACGGTTATATCGACTACGCGTAAGAGTTTAGAAGACGTAGATTCAAAAATCTATTTCACCCCAACTGTTGGAAAGAGCCATATTATGTATTTACCAGAACCTGTTAGTTCTAGGCTCCCTCCTCATATACGTCCAGCTTCTAGACGCAGTACCGTTGTACCAGTTCCCTTGACCCGTAGCCTCCGCAGGTTTAATAAATACACGTCCTCCCTCCCTCGGCCTGCCTCTTATCCCGTAGTCCCTGCTATATTCCACCCTTAGCAGATGTCCCACGAATCATACCCTCATTTCCCCCGCCATACCAAGAAAAATGTTTGAGATGAAAGATGGCGACTCCCAAAAAGCAACAAAAGAAAATACTCCGAAACATCTTTTCCCTTCCAGCTACCATCAGTGCTAGGTATCAAGATCTCCAGACATGGGTTCCCAGTACAGTCGTGCTCCAGATTATAGCATCTGGCAGCTGAAGTATGATCGCCCGCGGTGTCCGTATCCGCTGACGCCGTCTCAGAACGACGTACTTAGTACTAAGACATTATATCCCCCAATCCGTACCCCGTATCCCTCAGATGATGGGCTAACGATAGGAATATAGGATCATATGCGTAACATAGTAGCGGGTATAGTCCGCCCAAATCCCACATGGCCCGTCGACAAATGCACATTGCCCTTACTAAAAATCCATATTGGAGCATGTATACACGGAAACAGGGCCGTATGTACTTCGTGCCGTGGCATTAAGTCATCAAGTTGCAAATGTCAATTCGATCCGCCCCGGTAAGACCGTCGCGGGAGGTTCACGAGTGAAACAAATCCCAGGCTCTCTCGCATATCTTCAAAAACTCCTCGCGCTTCTGTCGCTGGGTCTCGGGGCTGTCCCGGCCGGCTCCAAAGGGGCCTCTCCGAGTGGGTGCAGGCCCGTGGCCGAGCGGGGGGCTACTACCTTCCTCGTATTCGGCGCGGGTTCTTCGCCTGCTCGTACTTCGACCCGTATCTAAGGGGTTAAGTCCATTTCTAGGCGACGGGGGTGTCGGGGGTTGATGCCCGGTATAGTGGACAATCTTAGGTAGCAGCTCTGGCCGCCCGCCGGCTAGTTCGTGTTGTACTTCCTCGGCCGACTTGTATTCTCGACCCCGGCCTGACATGGGAGGCTGCGAAGGGCCTGGCGGCGGGTGACCAGGCGATGCTAATGGTCCGTGGCTGGAACCAGGGTAGAAAGCTCGCGCACTTGATTCTGCGTGTGAGGGAAGGCCTTGGCCACCGAACACATCGGAGATTGGAGGCAACCGATTCGCCGTTTGGTTCGCAGGTACGTGATGAATGTGAGACGTACTGGAGAGGTTCGAAGGCTGATTAGCGAGATGCCTCGTTAAGGGCTGCGGGTTATGGCGCCCGGTAAAAGTCTGACCCAATGGCGCGGATTGGATCACCCGCTCGTGGGCGAACTGCTCATGTGATGGTGCTACAATACTTAACCCCGGAGGGGCTTTATTTCGTCGAGACATCCCGGGGGTTTTTGCGGCGAATTGGCTAATAGGGTCCTTTTCCTTGCCATTATCCGGACCATCCCCCTTCGCCGATTGCTGTTGTAGTCTAGCTTCGATAATACGGCGTTGCTGTTCTCTAACATTCATGCTCTGCTGTAGGTGTTCTTTCATAACAGGATCCTGAGTGACGAAGCCGGGTGATAGACATGCGATACCCACTTCCTGGATACCGAGTCCTTCCCTCCCTAGCGCCGGACGTGCCGTAGCGGCGCCCGACCCGGTGAGACTCTTGGAGAGATCCAGCCTTCTTGGGCGATGACGACCGGCCGGTATATCGGGAGATCCTGGCTCTTTTTTTACAAAGATTTTGGGTCCAGCAGCGCTCGACGCATTTCGTGTACTGCAGCGGAAGCGAGGGTTAGCGACAGGAATATTCCGAAACTACGATAACGGAGGAATGGGATCTCTTTTTCTAGGGGTTGGGTATTTTCCGTGACGGATTGAAGGATCTGTCGAGTCCGAAAAGGGAGAAGGGCGAAAAAAAGAAAAAGAAAATTTTAAAGTTACTTACGCGCTCGGGGGAGAAGACTTTACCGCGGTCTGGGCAGCGGCTCTAGGGGGACTTCGGCTGGTAGGACGTTGCGTCGCAGAAGCAGGAGCATTAGTGTTCGGAATGCCCGAAACTGCAGCCGAAGTACGTGGGACGGAAGGTGAAGGCGGCGCTGCGGCAATTCCAGTTAGAGTCGAAGAAGTACCTGCAGCGCTGGTGGCAGGCGCCAACTCAGCATAAGCTGGTCTGTCGTGGGGAGCCGGGGAAGGGGCCATTGCAATCGCTGCACTCATGGTGTACGAATGGCTTTAAGCTTTTTTTTTCTTGATATGGTAATTACAGGTACGATGATGTTAGCTCGAAATTGAGTTTTTTTTCTTTCCCTTAGATGCTGATGCTGTTGCTGATCCTCTCCTATTTTTATTCCCGGCTGAAATGGCTGATGCGCCACGCGGGAGTTGGCAGCAGGGAAGGGAAATGGGCGGAAAAGTCTTGAAAGTGTTGCAGCGATGGTACAGACAAGACGCTCCAGATGTCAGTGAAATTGATTGATGAAGGGATGAGGCGCACTTTGAGCCCCCCTTCACGCCTGCGCTTAACTTTGCAGGCTTGAGTTGCAGGAATATTGATGTTGGGCCCCGATTATTGTTCAGATGGTTGCAGCCAATGATTATCTGGTCCTTCTACTCAATCTGCCCGACTCCGTATTGGTACGTGTCCAAACGCGCCAATGATCGGGTCGCTCGATCGATTTAACCTATTAATTCCTCTGATGAACTGCCTTAGCTTGCCAATCGCGAATGATACGGAGGGCGAGTAGGCAGCACGTCAGCTCCGAGTAAGCAACCAGTCCTGTATCGCACTGGAATATTTCGGGCCTTGGGCCGGACGGGTCAACTTTAGTTTGATGCCGAAGCTCGAGAATGCAACCGACTGGAGTAAAGTCCGCGGGACGGGGCAAGATCCGGTGAGCCAGGTATTCGGATGTGATCGAAGTTGGATTATCGGTTCGAGGGATGCCCCCTGAAGATCGGATCCGGTATGTGGTCTCCCCTCCTTTGTCTCTCTTCGGACTTGCTGCTCTACGAATTGTCTCTCGACTGGATCCGCCCTTTTCTTTTCAAGGTTGGTATATGTTTTAAATGAATGTTAACTCGCCTATCCACTTTCTCGATACTACCACACCAGAATATAGGCGACGCTTAATTTGTGTTGCGCTTTGCGTTGGGCTCGTCACACAAGTGGACGAGTCGCTCGTGGAGGGATGTCTGCCGGTCGATGAATCGGCGTATTACTATGGTTATGGTATGGACAGATACCAAAAATGTGGCTGGAATTGGAGAATTGGAAATTGGAAAATCGAACGAAACAGTACGAAACTCGATCAGATAGGGATTGGTGTATATACGGTTGCAGCGAACTTTTCTTCCCCCAAGAGAAAATAAAGAAGAAAGCAAAAAAGAGGCACTACAAGGAGGAAAGATGTAGCGAAAGAGACTGGACGAAAGACGAGTGCGGAAGGTATGGGATTAAGGTATAAGGTTAGGGTAGGCAAAGTCGAAGGGAGGAAAAGGTAAGAAAGGTTTCTCGAGGCGTAAAGAGGGGCAGGCTGATGGGCCGACCTCCCATGTTATTAGCGGTTTCCTTCAGGGACGAACACAGCTTCCTGCCGTACTGTACAAGCATGTATTGTACAATACAAAACAAATGTACTTGCTCTATTAGGTACACTGAGTCGTTAGCGTGCTTTAGTTGCGCTACAGGTACAGCACGGGCCCAGACGCGGCCTTGACGCTAGTGTGCCAGGTAAGGCACTAGAGATTCAAAAAATCCCCCCCGGAATGGAGACTTATGAAAGGGGAGGCGGAATATGTTAGGAATGACACAGTTATGTGTGAGAGAAGTGTGGGTTCGACGAAGAGGACCTGGGGGAGCCTGGGATTGCCTGATAAGCCTGGCAAACCTGGGACTTTGAATCCCTGTCGCGAAGAAGAAAAAAAAAATTAGTGTATTATGAGGTAGAGAAGCGAAGATGTATAATTGGTTCCCGATTTGATCGTTGAAGCACGGCCGGTGACCCTTCACTTGGGGTTTACATCATACCATAGGTAGTAGTACACTTTTTCTAGGCTGATATGCATTTTGTTGAAATCCAACAGTTTTATGTATGTCATATTTTCCTTTTTCATATCAATTTTATTTATTTATTTCCTTTTATTTTATATATAGTTACCATCACGAACACACACTTCGAATACCTGCTCGTTTACTTTACCTCTTTACCTACATGCAGGTACAAGCTAAGGCTAGTAGAAACAGTGCACACAAAAGAGGTACATCATATATGGGCTAATACGACGCATATGGTGAAACATAACCAAAAAAAGTTGGGACTATTTCAATCTTCTTTCCCTAACCCACACGAACTCGCCACACGTCAGTCAATCAATACACTATGTATTTGCCAGAAGAGCTCGATTCAGACGGCTTGTGGGTACGCATGCCTCGTAAACGGTGAAGAAAGCAGCAGCTCTGTGGGACTTGTTTCTGTTCTGGACGGATTTGTCTGCTTGTCTGCTTGTCAGGCAGGTTTGGTGGCGTGTGTGGGTTGAGCCAAGGAATGGGGGGCCCCCCGTCGCTCTGCCTCCGTATTCCGTAGACTGTTTTACATTGATGCTTAGCAACCCGTCTAATCCGGTCTCGATTATGATTGGATCCCGCGAGATTGATCAAAAAATTCGGGAACTGGAATTCTGGAACTACCTCCTAGTATTCCAACACTTTGACATTTCATCATCATCATCAACGAACAAAGTTGGTGATCTACAACAAGACTATATACCTAACTATATACCTAGGTAGACTGGGTATAGGTATAGACTATCGAAATGTCAGATGCTATGTAGATCGACCTTCGGCTCGAACGGTTCGGTTTCATCATTCGTCCAATGGCGTAGCACAAGTCGCCGAAGATAGAAAAGTCGAAAAGGGTTGGTTGATCATGGATTAGGTGATTGATTACCTAGGTACCTAGGTAGGTATCAGGATGTGATTGCGTCTAGTCTATCGATTCCCTCCCATCTGTCAATTACCATTTGTTGCCGCATGGTCCACTCCGTTGCACACGAGCGCAACGTCGATTTTCAGGTGAATTCAGGTGAAGCTACTCTAGACATGGGCCCTTGCGTTGGTTGGGCGTTATGCCTTTTTTGGCTCAGACAAGGATTACATCGGCCGCAAACTTATTCGGTTTTCTTGCTCAACTCTGCCCAGTAGATCGGACGAAGATTGCCTCTACTTTTTACTTGACCCGAACAGGACACCGTCCCGTTGGAAACTCTTCTCCTGCCTTAGCGTTACCAGTTACCTACTAACCACCTGCATATGTAAATGTAAAAGTACAGTGTGGTAGGGGAGTTACCTTGGTATGGTATGGTATGTTAGGTACAATACAATACATCCCTCCGTCCCATCCCGTTCCATAATCCATCCCATCAGCTTCCCTTAAATGTGCAAATTCCAGAAAGAGTAACCTCCCTCATCCAGCTATCCCCTCATCGATACTTTCACCGTAACCTTTAGTCGTGTCAAGTTTACCACCCATCTACCTACACTAGGTAGGTATGTATCGAGATGCATGCAGGTAAGTTGCCCTTCGCGGTAATAATGTCCAGATCTATTATGCCTCTAAAAATTTCCGTATGTTTCAGTCCAGTCTCTGACGCAGAGGAACAGTTGAGGGAACAGACTGCGGGATTGCGGCCTGGGGTGCCGTGTCCTCGGCACGTCAAATCCTTGCGGTGGTGGCCCGTGAACATACATCATCAACTAACCTTTTTTTTATAATCAAATAAGTCCTTCTAATATAGCGGATCGCCGTCATGGGTATCGATGCAGAAGAGCTCTCGTATTGACAGGCGTACGGAATATACATAGGCAATGTACATAGCAGATCCCCGTACACGTATGAGGGGTGGAGGGGTCTGTCTGAAATCTCCTGCTGATCGGTTTGTGAATCGTGATTTATTAAGTATCCAGTGCGGTGCAATAAGGCGGAACCCCCCCCCCCCCCCCCCCCTTGTCTACGAGCAGTTCCCCGTCCGCGAGTTTGTCAATCCGATCAACAACATCGTCATCATCGTAAGCACAACCCGAGCTAAAACGTCTACATACACTATTATGGTTATCATCTACATACGTAGAAGCAAACTCTTACATGAACTGTGTGGAATTTATGAAAAGGAACGAATTGCCGATGGGCACGACACGACTTACATACTTCAGGCGTGTAAGCGCCTTAAAAAGTTGAAACGCAAACCCTTGGCTCGTGTCCAATACAATGCAGTGCTTATGAATTTCATATTATTCATCCTCCTTCGTTCCGTCGAAGCTACATTACGAAAAAGTCGTTGTCTCAGATTCTTGTCGATTTGACTCGATTCGAGAGGTGAGATCTTATCACTTGGATGTTATTGGCACCAGGTAGCAATGTAGTATACATATGTATCTAGGTAGTATATCATGTATGATGTACAGTACACACCCCCTTCATACATTATATCATACACTACGCATTCCTTTCCTCATCTAGACGCGGTTGTAAAATTTTTGCGGCATCGCTGAGCTTCACGTGTGTGTGTGCGTGTGTAAAGATATTCGTTTCGTGGGGGCGGTAGAGCATCCCGCGTCTTTTTTAAAATGCAAACGCCAATACCATGATACTATATCAATCAACATCGTATTTTAAGCAACATAGCGCTGTCGGTGGTCTGCTCTATCGGGTATAGGTCCGATGCAATTTGCCGCGCGGCAATGGGAGACCTCTAAATAAGTATCGCGTATATACAGGTAGTTATACCTAACCTATATCTTCTTTTTACCTATAATTATATAACCCATCCCCTGAGCTCGTGTTGACATCGTCAAAAAAGAATCACCGCCATCATCACGAGCATGTCGTCACGAGCAACGAAGGAAGAATAAATCCACGTCTCAAGTAGCGCTGCGCCTACATACGAGTCCCTCTAACAAAACATCTTGAGGCGCAAATACGCGCTACACCCCTCCTAATCCACACAGCCACGACACATACCACAGGATGATGCTCGTCGGTTAAATTAAATTAATGGACAGGTATATGTATTGAAGAATATATCAGACGGGTCCACTCGCGGCCCTTTCCGCGCTGCTCTTCTAGAAAGACCAAAGTAGCGGATCCCCCTCAGCTGAAGGAGCCGTGGACGAGGCGAGCATACCCGTCATCTACCGTGCATATATATATACCTGTATATACGTGAAATTTTCGAGGGGTGTAGGGTATAGGTAGGTAAGTTAGGTAGGTAGGTGTGCAACGATTTCATCCTGCTCCTCCTTAGCGGTCCCCAAATCCGTACATACATACATAATAGTTCTCCGCGGCGGGAGGAGTCGAGAATGGTTTCCCCCCTTTCGAATCTCCAGTTCTCCAGTACCGAAGGCTGAAACGGAGCGCAAATCCTAATTGATTGATGTCATGGCGGAAGAAGTGGGAGGGAGGGTTGATGTGAAACCACGGCAGCGCCACGAGGCTGCTGTGTAATATGTTTATTTATGCCGCAGCGGATAGATGGTTGTCCATGTCGGAAGGCCCACGGATTACCTCTGACTCAAGCTTACTAAGTAAAGTACGGCAGACGACGAGAGATAGGATCACTTTGATGCTATATGTCCCATTTACTATGCTCTATATCCAAGACTCAGATTTACCTGGCTCAAATCCAACCGTATTTCGAACACCCGAGCGCCCCCCCTTTCCTATCAGCCAGCGTTCCACAAGCATCGTCCCCGAGGAGGTATCACCTCGTCTTCAGCAATAACGCTATTGATAAAAAAATACCAATAGCCAAATATATGTCTTAGCTCTATCTCCACGTGGTACCTCGTACCTCAACGACCGCAGATACATATGCAGACGCAGCCCGCCGAGCCAATTCGTCCATGCGCGGGCACCAGGGACCCGGGAAGCGTCGACGGATACGAGCTCGTGCGACGCGAGCAGAAAACAAGATCCCTTCCGTTCCAACTGAACTAGTACCCGACGGTAAGTAGGTATGTATGTATGTATGTAGGGAAACCTGGGCTAGACGGATAAATACATGACAGCTTAGATGCCTGGGTTTCGAGCGCTTGCGGAGTTATACCTTGTCGCTCGACAAGTAGTTAGCCGAAATATTACCTCTATATAACGCGGGTAGTATATGAAAGCAAATGATGAGTTATATAACCAGAGATGAATAAATAAATACAACTCGGTGCTCACCCGACGCCAGATCGCGTAGCACTGTGACACCCCCATATCGTGGGAAACGCGAGCTCGCGAGTAGGAGTAATATGTCTGTCTGTACGAGTTTTCTTGTATCACCAAGACAGGTAGGTAGAAGTAGAGGTAGAGGTAGGAAAGAAGGTAGTTACACATAATCCACCCGGTACAAATTCTCTATCAAGGCTCACCATGTCGTAGGAGAAGGTATACTAGAATAGAGCTACTACCGACGATTCTACAGTATAATGCTATGCAAATGCCACAGGTCTCATCCGCAGTTAAGCCAATATCAATACCCTTAAACCCCAACCCGTAGGGTGGAAGAAAAAGACCCGTCGCTAATGAGGACCTATCCAATGCGCCCGTGCTGCCTTTCTTATTCTTTTCGGTTGCCCGTATGTCTTTATTTCTTTCTCGGCAATCTAAACCGTTCTAATAAAACCCGGGTTGTACTTAGTTATTCTATCATAAAACCCTAATCGCGCGGCTGCGACAAGGTTAACTTCCAGGACCTTCGAGTCCGATGCCCTTCCGACGACCTCTTATCACTGCTAACAAAGCCTTTCCGACGGCATCCAAATCGCCTAACATGGTAATGTGCCCCCTATCAGTACTAACTTGACCGTCACGTACGAGCTCATACCCCTCAGGGAGCATGGCCTCGCGGGCAAGTACGACGCCGTCGCCGCTGCGGAAAACTAAGTCGTCGTATGCATCCGCGCACGCAATTGCTTCGCGTGACGTAACGCTCGCCGCCCACACAGTTGGTACATCCTTGCCGTAGATAACTGCCAATGGTGGGTATGCATTGGCTTGCGTGTGCTCCGGCCGGTGCTGGGTCTCTGCCCGGAATCGCTTGATCTCGGCGAGCGTCCGTGTTAGGTACGCAAGGTTGCGGTTGCGTGTCCCGGCGTCGTTGTCAAGGTTTTTCTGCTGTTGTTGATGAGCTGTGCTCGAATCTCCATGCAGCGTTCCCATTTGCGGTGCTAGGGTCCTGTCGTTAGATATCTCGACCATCCGTACCGCTTCGGCCACTAGATTGCGCGTCGGCGACCGAGATTCGCTAGCCGCACTATTTCCTCGGCTCCTTAATGGTGTCGGTAATCTCTCAGAGAGCTCTCTCAGGGAACTGAGTGCGCCGGAACGAGACTTATAGGAGGGTAAAGATGGTTCTATACACGGACTCAAGCTGTATTTTATCCATTGTTGCGGGTCGTAGAAATCGACTGGATATTGTTCTCCGGTATACTTATTTATGAAGCAGAAGCCGTCTTCCGGCAGGAAAACAAAACTCGTCCTTAACGAAAAGTTAACTTGCGCCGTCAAGACCTTTTCGTTAAAGAGTACAGCGTCGCCATTGCGGATCGGTCCTAATATATTTATACATCGTTGCGGAGTCCCTGCATAAATTACTCCCGAGAACAGTTCAGGCCGTTGGTTTACGGCGTGGCGAGTAATAAGTCCTCCGAGACTGTGTGCAATGACTAGTGCACCTCTGCCTTCGGAGGGATTAGAGCCCTGGTTCGAGGGCAGCTGTTCGAGAAAGGCGATCAATTTGCGCGAAAGTAGATGAGGACTTAAGCGCCAGTCCCAGCCATAATCCCACACTCTCAGTTTACCCGACCTAGCATTTTCGCATTCTCTCAACCTCTTGAACAAGCGCTTCGAGATATCAACCGGACCTATGTTTTTAAGCATACCGGAGGCGTATATCGTCTCTTCCATTCTTTCCTCGTCCTCGGGATCCAAACCAACTTCCAAGTTCACTTTTCGAATGTTCAACCCAACCTTTACGGGTACCCAGACCTGACGGTTAGTTCTGGTAGACCTTAAGATAGACCCACGGTATCCACCCATGATGACAATATCGCCGGTTAATAACTCCAAAGCACGATCCAGATCCGACAGATTTGTATCGCTGTTGTTTGATGGGCCGACATAGAATATTGTAGAGGTACGTGTGGTACCTGATAAAGTCGAGTCTGACTGATTGAATCCTAGTGTTGAATTTCTCTTGAGCGGAGCTGGAATGATACTTGGAAACTGAGGTAATTTGAATGTAGGTACGTCCAAGCTATCCGTGATAGCTTTGAGCCTGCTGTTTTTCTGCTCTCTAATATCATTCCATCTATCGTCATCACCGAAGGAAGACATCCTAGATAGTGAATGGTAGAGTATGGATTCATCAGAAGTTGACCGCCGCATTACCCGTGGCCGAGTTGGCGGTCGAGACGATGTAGCGCCTTCAGCATTGCGGATGGGCAGATCCATAAGCGATTGCCTATTTTCCGGCGGGGGTATGTTCCTAGAAGTTAGGACAGACGTTTCTGTGAATATGAGCCGCCCTGTCCTTGGCGCACTTTCATTGGAAGTAATAGTCTTCTTTGCATCCAGCCCTACACTCTTCGTCGAAGATGGTCCCGAAAAGAATGACGGCAAAGAAATTGATGGCATGGATGGCATAGACGGCAAAGCCTCCCGTATCCTCTTCAGCGCATCCGCTCCCCCGGACGAAGAACGGCGATGGCCATTATTTTGACCAAATACAGCAGATAGAGCTGGTCTCGAATTAGGCTCATTCTGCACAACCATCTGCTTTGGCCCCGACTGCCATGGCGATGGAAATCTGTACATAGGTGAATGGCTTGAAGGAAGTTGACCTAAGGAGAGACCTCTACTTTGGCGCGTTTGCGCCCTCGTACCGGTCGTTTGGTAAGCCGTCCTAGTCGAACCCATTGCTAATGGATGTAGTCTATCCGGCTCTGAAGTGATTGGGCCTTCGATAACACTGAACAGACCTCCGCCTGGCACCCGCTCCAAAGCTGCCACCTTCTCTGCTGCAGGAGTCTTCGGCAGGGTGAGCCTCGTTGCTGCAGGACTTAAAGCCGGCTGTATGATAGATTGGGCATCGTCTTGGTCGATATACAGCTGCTCCTCATCTGCTGCACCATCAGATGACGGTGATACCTCTCCGTCGGAAATTACCAAGCTAGGCGGCTCTAGTATACCCTGGAGGAGCGAGGCTCGACGTTGACGTTCAGGTGTGTTCGCCATACTGGCCGATTAAGTACCTTTACCTAGGTACATGTAGGTATCATCGACGGTTGGACTTCATGAGAAGTATAATTGAATTATAATTATCATTATCCACCTGGATGCTGATGATGGAAACCTGTCGGGAGTGCATTTGAGAAGCAGCTATAATCCACAGGACAAGTAATGTCGCATTTCCGGAAGTACCGGGGAGACGATTATTTAAGACTCCCAAATGAAAATGAATTATTTTAGGTAGTCGAGCTTGTGACTCGGGAGCCAGGAACGGAGAGCAATCCACAATAGACGGGGGCAAAGCGGGCTGTCATATGTGATGTAATAGCGCTATTGGAGGGTTCACATACACTATACCTCGGAAGTACCTAACTTAATGCTGTTCGTCGGGCTTTAAAGGCCTTTGTTAGAAAGCGGAAGGGTAATACCTTAAAATACATTAAGGTCGGGCAGCACAATGGGCTGAAATCGGACGGCTTCCACGGTACATTTATATGTAATGAACTAAAAAATGATTATAAAATCTGGGGTTCGAAAGCGACGGATCCAATGAACTTGGCTATTAACACTTAAGTACCTGCACTATAGATGTTAACTTTGCACTAACATCGATGGATCTTAGCGTACCTACCTACCTTCTATTATGTAGGTAGGTACCTCCTATTATACTCTAGTGCCTGTCTAGTAGTCTAGTAGCCCGGTAACACAACGCAGCCACGTACTACAGGCATGAACTCCTCCATGACACGTACCTCTTTGCACGTAATTTCCCATCGTAGACATTGTTTCCGCTCGAATTGGACCCTCTCCTCTAATCCCAGCCCCCTCCCCCTCCCTCTCCCTCTCCCCTCAGCTAACCGGGCGTAGTGTATGTAGTTGCACTGCAATCCATCGAAGGAATCGACGGGTAGCTGCGGGTTCACCATGAGGTTTCAATAGGCATCCATTACCTATGAGAGATAAATCAAGGCACGGCGCTATCTGATCAGGAGCGGTGAGTAAGCTTATGAACAGGCATGACAGGCTGGCGGCTAGCAAGAAGGCTGACTTTAATGTTGTTGAGAGGGATTTGATCTCATGCAATGCAACCGTACATTATGAATGCATAGAATGCCTACCCATTCATTGTATGTACACATTGCCCATCTTTTTATCTCGTTAGTATGGGCATATTGTGGAGAGACAGACGGTTGAGCCCCAGACACAGCCGCCGGGAGCCGGATCGGCGCTCTTGGTTGGTCAATTATTGGCTGCTCGGTGCACCGCTGACGACATCTGAAATCCATCTTTTAAATTGTTAGTTATCAGTTTGACATGATTGAGCAGTTCATATTTTATGTTATGTATGGGGAGTTATGTACAAGAAACGGGCATCACATCTTCCTTTCCCACCCACCTTAGACGCCTCGAGCAGCTCGAGTAACAGCTGAGTCGACTTCACCGTACGTCGCTGCTTCAGACACTACTGGCGTTTTTCATTGGATTCATGAATGACAAGCTTCGAGATAAGCCATTGTCAATAGCATTGCGGGCGTCTTTGTCCAACAACTCCCTGGCCTTAGGGGTCTTCTTCAATGCCCACCACATATTAGCTCTATTCTCTACGTAACAATTCTACCTAAACCTCCAGAGTTAGCAGGCCTTGCCGTCGCTTGAGTCTAGGTACATCGGTACCAAATAAAACTTACGGCGCTTGTAGCTTGCTAACAGCCACATCGAGTGCTGTCCAATAGATCGTATATTATTCTATAATCCAATATGATGTTCTAGCTTTGCTCTCGATATATCATAACTCATATCATATGTATTTACAATCACTATGTCGTTGTGAGGCTCACATCTGAGACAAATTACTCCGCTCCATAACATGTCTCATACCAATGGTTTTTTATCTCCATGCTGTGTTCAGTTTAGGATACCAATGAAGCCGGGGCTAGGGTAGGCCGAGGCTTAAAGCGGCGTAACGACTGCATCAGGTTTTTAATTCCCAGCACGCAATCAATTTGGTACGTAGGCGTAATCCGGGTCCCATGTACCCAGTACCTCTCATGATGGTCTCGCATGGAGATGAGTGATACTGCATAATCAGGACTTTTCAAGTTCACATCTTGGGTGTGAACATGATACCCAGGCTCGAATCAATCTCCTTAACCTTTTGGACCGACTTCTGGTATCCGGGATGCGTCTCAAGCCTATCGATGTACGCGAATACTTTAGGGAACAATGCTTTAGGGCCACCGCTCTCCCACGCTCCAAAAGTCTCAAACTTATCCTTGGCTGCGATTAATGCGAAGCTGATAAGTATGTCCGCGGACGTGAGTTCCTGGCCGCACAAGTAGTCGCCTCCCGAAGTCGCTAGCTGCTGTTCCAAGAATCCCAACTGCGACTTCGCGTTCGGGAAGACCAGGCGGCTGAATATTTGGTTGGCGACCATGGAGGTAATAGGGCGGATGAAGAATGGTATATTAGATCCCTTGAGCGCTCCTAGGACCATCGCCATGATAAGCATCGGCATCAGCGAACCCTCGACGTAATGGAGCAGATACTGCCACCGCAGCCACTGCTCGGTCTCGCCGCCAACTTTGCCATCCTGGCCGTCCTTCCAGCGCTTGGGCATCATGGTGGTGCCTTGGCCGAAATGCTCACTCAGGTATTGAGTGATGAACCCGCTCTCGGCTAGGACGATTGGCTCTTCCGAGCCTGCGGGTGTGATGGAGATCACTGGTGACTTTCCCAACGGATGAATTTTCTTTAACTCCGGAGGGGCGAACATGTTTACTCGACGAAATGTTTCGAGCTCGTAAGGCACCTTGAGCTCCTCAAGAAGCCAAAGAATGTTTTGAGCGCGAGATTGCTCTAGCCTATTTAATTGTAAGAGACAGCTCACCGTGCGATGTGATATGATCAATAAAGGACCTTACCAGTAGAGCTTAATTTTAGGCTGTTCTTCGGTGGCCATGGTGGACAACACGTAGATGATTGTGAGATGTTAAAATATAGCGGCCTAGATAGTGATACCTAGGTAGGTTTGTACAAAGAAGTTTTATAGGAAATAGAGAATTTGCTCCGAGGATATTTTGTATGCTTGGAATAGGAAATATAGTGCACGTTGGGGACACTGTCTGGGTTTTATATCCAGACTAAAAGTTCTATGTAAGTCGAACCCGGATTCAAATACTAAACAAGACTTGGAATTTTAGGTAGTCTTGTTATTAATTAAAAGCTGCAGAATCCCAGCTTTATTACTCATCATACGACAAAAGGGGATCTTTTTCCGTCTTCGAGAATTTGTAGAACCATGACCAAAAAGTTGCCGAGGTATAATTATTTCAAAACCAAGAACAATGCAGGCTACATCATAGACCACCTCCTTAGGTAAACCTGGAGTAAACAGCGTAGGTAACACAACACTACAATTAAAATTAATATGTATTATAGTTATACGAGGTCATCATGGGAAGGCCGAATCCTCAGTACTGGGTCGTTATCAAGAATAAGAATAAACTGTATATTAGGCATAGCATGTGAATATGGAAGGTCGGTTTGTGTAGGCCTACATATTCTTCATGGGTACGGGTTCGTAACACAGCTACGTCAGTTGTCCACTATGGGGCAATAGCTTTGATTACCTAATTGGAACCAAGCTTAAGCTTTGTTACGCCACAATAAGGCTTACAATCAAAGGCCCCCACGTTAGGTGTGTACAAGCCTCAACCCATTCAAGACGTCAAGAAGCGAATTGAAGCTACGATCAATCAATACCAAGATCGATCTCTTGAAAACAACCACCTAAACACCCACCTATCTAGTGCACGGCAATTGCCTACCTCTGTCAAGATGGCTGGCATGGAGCACTACCGTACGTACATACGACTCCGAGAACTCAATTGGATTTCCGTTCACAGCAATAAGCAAGGAAGCTAACATTCGTGTCAGGCATGGCGATGGACCCGGCTATCCAGAAGCTGGGGAGTACGTCTACCCTTTCCTCCTCCCCCCCTCCCGAGACTTCGCGACGGATCGTGGCGCAAGAAGAGGGACCGCGCAAGGCTGCCAAGGAGGTAAAACCGTGACTGATATGATCCGCAGACATGACCACGAACCGTCACAAGTTCTTCCGATGGACTCCGCGAACCGCGCGTATCACCTTCATGTACGCCATCGCCGTGCCGACCATCCTCGGCGTCATCGCATACACCACCGACGTGAGTAACTCAGCCCGCCCAGCTAGAAATTGTTGTGGAAAGATATGTAGACGCGAGGATTACTGACATAGCTCCGACGTGTAGGGAAAGTGGGATTTGCGAGCGAAGAGGAAGGGAGACTTGATCAGTGAGTTCTAAGAGAAGAACCCGCGTGGGAGAAGCTTGAACGACTGTATATAAGGCTAGGCGAAACTACCGCAATTGAACGAGGACTTTGACCAATGAATGCCTTTAAGTGCCTCGACTTTTCAAGAGCGCAATGCCGAAGTTGATGTTGAAAATGAATACCGAGAAGGTTCTAGTGCCTAACGTTATGGTATACTCTCCAATTAACGCTCCAAGGTATGGTATATATGATGTGCACATGACAACTCCTGAAGGACCCGATACTTGTCCTCTTCAGCATATTTCATTCAGACGCCTCCCGAGAAAATATATTCTAATCACCAATAAGAGCGTCCCTTATCTTCTGCTGGACGTATCGTGATATTGAACATAATAGTTTCCATAAGTTAATCAATCCCTTCGGCTGGCGTAGCTAGATGACCAGCGTTTACTTTCTTAATAGCGAACATCACTTGAATAGGAGATATCTTCAAACGAAAACAAAACAAATTGATACTAACATATACTATTAGTTAGATAAAATATCAAACGCAAACCAAACTTTTCAAATATGCTCCCTTGATTGCCCGTCCCTCCCATCTATAGCCCTGAAAATGCCACATCATAAAAACCGGAAAGCGGAAACAAGTTGTAAGACAATTTTGAAGGGTATCTATGCACACAATCATTTGCTTGCTGAACACTCGGGGGCATTCGGGTATCAATTTGCGTCCGTCATGAGAGCCAAGACAGGACGACCTGCTTGCATTGCAATCAGTAAACGCATGGGGCTAGAAGACGATGATGAGCGAGACATTGCAGAGTCGGACAACTCACTTTGTTATAAGTCCGTACGGGACAGTCAGTATATCTATACCATAATTTGCCTGTTACCGCCAAATACGTTGTTGGTTTTATCCCGACCACTCTCCCAAAGACACTGTTGTTTCTACTAGGACTTGTGTCCTATGTCCGTCTTATCCCTCTACCACGTCCTGCGGGGGGCGACTCAGGTAATCGTTCTCCTCTCCTCCATTCGCCCATCGGTATGCTACTACGATTTCCAAACCCGTCGTATCCCCTCCCGCTATTCCTTAGTCTACCAGAGCGGTCATTCCCGTTCTCCTGTTCTCTTCTGCTGAAGGAACCACTGGGGGTACGACCTATAGCAGCCCTGGGCTCGCTAGCACCAGTACTTCGTCCGACCTTTGCGCTAGAAACAGGGGCAACGGAACCGTCTGGTAGGGGAGGGAGGATGGCGCATGAAATAAAATCACCGACCACAAACCTAGCCTCCTTTAGAGTCTTATCGCCTTCAGACTCGAGCGTCTTCTCAGCCTCGGGGTCGTCAGGGTCTAATCCTCGGCCCCCGTTACCAACTATCACGCTGCCCAAGTCTTTAACAGCGTACTTGGACGTCGTCGGGCCTGAAGTGCTTCGCGTGTCTGGAAAGATGAGACGGAATGCGAAACGGGTGCCGATAGCCGGATCAGGGACGAGAGATGGCTTCAAAGCAGCGATGATGTAAGTAAGCTCTGTTAAGGTGCAGTCGGGCCAGGTATATATTGGCATATGCGGCGGAAGCTGCGAGGTATTGAATTCATCGGGCCTGAGATGTGTGTAAGTATTCGAGTGGCCCCCCCTTATTCTTGGAGCGTCGTAGGGGACCCCATGATGGTATGCTTACCTGTGAAATGCGCCGGTTCGGTAGAAGAGCCGTAACATAAACGGCGGTGTTGTGTGACGATCCATGTTGAGGTATCGCTTCCCCAAGTGGTACCTTCGCAGGAACACTCTGTTTAGGATCAAATCATGTTGTTGCGACTAGTAAGGCTGGACTTATATATGCTTCCTGGGAACGGAGTAGATGAAAGTCGGGAGAAATGGGACAGCACGGATGGATATAGGTAGGTAGGTACGTATGTCAGGCTGACGTATGTTAGGAATGTTACCTTGAATGGAAGCTCGGAAAATTCGAACTTGGGGGAGGCTACGAATGATATGCTTTCGATTTTTTTGAAGCAAGCAAACGCGGGAGCTCGAAAGCTTCGCTGATAAGATTCCAGCTGTTCCAGGGACTCGGGGGTTAATATGTGCTGATATAGTGTATAATGGTGGGAAATGCTAGAAATGTTTAAATACACTAACTACTACCTCCCTAAACTTTAGAAGCCCCCACCTACCCCGGGCAGTTTAGCGGCTCTTTATGATGTAACCTGGGTAGTATAATTCGTAGACCGTAGCTTTAGGTAGCCGCGTAGCGTCTGGGTAGCGTGCAGGTGGTCTGCTGCTAGAACTGCAGGTAGATAGTCGGTATGATCGGTACCTATTTTCCCATTTTCCCACTAAAAACTCGCCGACCTCCTTAGTGGGTTGACTCCTATTGGACATTTTAAACAATAAGTCAACCATGCGACCTTCGTCCCCATACGCCGCCCTGCGATCTCCATCCTCCCAACATACACCACATCCGCACACGGCTTTCCTTGGGACCACGTAGCTGGGACCTCCACTCACCTTTTGAAGCAGTCATCTTCTACCAGCCACCCGGTGGGCTCGCCAATCTTGCCAGAGCAACCACCCGCCAAACATGGATTTCGCATCTCTCATGTCCAAAGAGCTCGCCAAGGCGACAGGAACAACAACACCTACAGCTGCCAGCGACTCATCCTCCTCCTCCAACAAGAAATACATACGCCGCTCCGAAGCCGAAGCCCAACGCGAAGCCGCGTACCGGGCCGAACAAAAGGCTCTCGAGGAAAAGCGGCAGGCCAAGGCCGCCGAAAAACGCAAGCGCGAAGAGGAAGCAGCCGAAGAGGCCAAGGCCCGCGAAGAAAAGCGCCGGAAATTAGAAGAAGAGACGCGGCGCCGCCGGGAAGAGCAAGCAGCCGAAGAAGAGCGCCGGCGACGGAAACGCCTCGGGCTACCCGAACTATCCAAGGAAGATGGCGGCAGCAGTACCAGCCGCGAAGGCAGCACGGGCGCCGAGGGCGACGAGGACATCCCGGCGGAGGCGCTAGTCTCGAAGCTGCGCGAACTAGGCCAGCCCGCGACGTTATTCGGGGAGACGCACCGCGCGAAGCTGAAGCGGTACCGACGGCTCACGACGGTCGTGACGGCCGGGCCTATACCCACGACGCTGCGACTGCTAGAGGAGAAGGACATGAAGGTGGACGGGTCGATACCGCAGGACAAGGCGGGACGGCAATACCTGTTCCGCCAGCTAGCGTCGTACTTCACGATGGTGCTGCGGGAGTGGGAGGTAGCGCTCGCGCGGGAAGAGAACCGCGACACGTTCGCCGGGAAAGCAGCCATCAACGCCATGGTATCGAGCCGCGACAACATGGTACCGCTATTCCGTAAGTTCGAAAAGGGCGAGCTAGAAGACGACATCCTCAAGCCCGTCGTGGAAATCGTCCAGGCCGCTCAGGAGCGCCGCTACGTTGACGCCAACGACGGGTATCTACGCCTGAGTATCGGTAAGGCGGCGTGGCCTATCGGTGTTACCATGGTGGGTATCCACGAGCGAAGCGCGCGGGAGAAATTACACGATGGTGAGCGGGGACATATCATGAGTGACGAGGTGACCAGGAAATATTTACAGAGCATCAAACGGTGTCTAACGTTTGCGCAAGTACGCTGGCCCCCGGAAGATATCAGGCAGCTGATGGGATGATATGGTAATAGCATTTAATTAATTCATTCCTGAACTACTCGTCATAGGGTATTTGCGAATCCCATGCTCTTAAACGACGTAATATGCCATGTAGACATGACCCTAGAACCTCCCTGTAAAACAAAACTAAACCACAATGCAACGTCCGTGACGCCTGTATCCTAGCAAACTCCTCATTATGCGTTGTGTGCCTATGTGTTTGGCTGCCTTTCAGCCATGATGACGAGTGTTCCTGTAACAACTCGGTCCATCTCCATACATATTTCTCTCTAAAACCCGACTACTTCCCGTTATAATTCTGGAATTCACTGCCCGTAATAGGCTCGATCTATCCCTATACGTTAGAAGCATTGCCGTCTTATCCCTAAAATGATCTTACTAAGACATTGCGTCGTTGGAAGCCGGCTGTCTCCTAGCTTCATCAGTCCAGATGTCGCCTACGCCGGGGATATTGCCGGCTCCTGCACCAGTGGCCTTTCTAGTGCCTTTGACCTCTAGGTCGGCCGCTACGATGTTCATCCGGCGAATTCTCTCCAGGACTTCCTTTTCATAATTCTTGGCGGAGTCCAGAGCCTTCTTCTGCATGGCAGCTCTGGAGTTGGTGGAGACAGCAACAAGAAGCTAAACGAAGATCTTAGTAACGCACTAGTTCCAATATACACATAATGACTTACCCTATCAATGGTATTAATACGAGCGTTTAGAGCACCCGTTTTGATCATGTTAATGAGCTCTGGTTCAATAGACTCTCCGGGTTTGGCGAAGGCTGCGTTTAGGCTTTCCAAGGTGACACATGAAAATGGTACAAAGTACTGAACAATGCACTTGCTGCGAATCTGCGAGAAAATTGCTGGAACGTGTGCCTGGAGATAGATGTCGAGAAGGTAATCGTTTCGGTATGACTCGAGTATTCCCAAGCAGGCCGAGTATCGTCCGTTGACGAACAAACTGACAGCTTTGCGGATGTGCGGCTCTAGCTCTAGGTAGTTTCTAAAGCTAGAGTTATCTAGAACCCGAGTCTGTAGTTCTAATCGATCCATTGAAGCGAGTGCAAGAAGCCCACCATATGTGGCGACGTCATTCAGGCTGGCGACGTCGTTATGTGTCTGACAGTTGATTGGATCACCAACCTCGAGGAAGCTTTTAGCAGCATCGTAATACCGACCTTCCCCAAGTTGAGCAAGACCATAAATCATCTTCTGATAGGGTTGCTCAGTATTCTGCTCGTTGCTCCCGGGGCTCACGGCCAGAACCTTATTCGCATTTGCCAGCACTGCGGCCCAGTCTCGTTTCTGTAGCATAATGCTAATGATATGCTTGCCTACGTCTTGGATATGAGATTGTGTACTAGCATCGGGTCGCATCTTGATATAGGTTTCGGAGGCTCCGTTAAGGTCTCCAATAGACTCGAGGTGTTCTCCAAGATCGCGGTGACCAATCTAAGTATGTCAGTGCTATTCTCAATGACTAATTTCTTGGGTTGGAAGTGAATTTATACCCTAATACTCTCTTTTACTAAGTTATTCTTATACCCTTTGAGCTCAGTTTCAAGTCTGTGAGTTTCTGCCTTGTTGGCCTTCCCTGTTGCTGTGACCCAGGCCTCGTCCCACTTAGCCTCAGGTTCGTCGGGTGCAGCAACACGAATGCATTCAAAAGCATCGCGGTATCGCTGGACATCTTTTCCACGCTTGGCTTCGGCCACGGCAGCTTTAAGGGCATCGACGCATAGAGGTACGGAGCATTGGCCAATTAACAATAATCGCTCGAAACGGGTACGGCCTAGCAGAGTAAGGTAAGTAGCTATTACAGGCAAAGCACACGAGTAACATATGCTAGGTTACCTAGAGTCACTAACCTTTGTAATTAGAAATGTATAGGTCAAGGTCCAGCTTCGGAGCATCTAGAATACGTCAGTTTCCCTGCGCTTTACGGAAGAACCTGTTTGAAAGTCACTTTGTACCTCTAACAATAATACCGCCCTGGTTGTTCATGGCGGTAAAGTAGGTAAGGATGTGCTGGTCGGCTGCCATGATGCCGGCGCTCAAGAGATTAGGGCCTTTGGTCAAGTAGTGAATACCTTAATCCGTTGGTTATGCCGTGGAAAAGATGGTTGGGCGCCTGAGGTGTAGAATTATTGTAGACTGAGGATGTTGAATGCCTTGTTTTGGTTTATTGTGGTCTGCGTTGGAAACGTGTATCAGGAAAAAGAGAGATCAAGGCTGTGAACGTTGAAGCTACCTCTGTTATTTTGGCGGGGTAGCTACACCTGTGTTGGACCTATGTCGCAAGCAGAATCGCCTCAAAAAAGAAGCCCCATTATGTAACAGGAGTTGAGTGCCTTATATTACAACGTCAATAACTTCACCATTTCTTTATAGAGATTTATGAAATATATTTTGAATTAAAATTTAATAGATTGTTTTTAATATACAATTTTTCATTATTTTTCGCTTTCGTTATTTTCTTTGAGAAAGTAAATTGAAAAAAAGGGTATGTTATTTCCTATGTATGCATGTGGCCTGTTCCATTGGACCGTTATTCAGGTACACAAGTACATCCCCAGCTAACATGGGACGTAAGGCTTAAGTGGAGTCTCGCAACACTACATAGCAGGAGCGCGTGCTGCTGATTTTGGTCCAGCCTTCAGCTTGCCAAAGCCTCATGCATCCACATTCACATAAGCTCAATCTATAAAGTAAAAAGTAAAGCTACCGAGCCGTTGATATAAATGACTTGCTTTATAAAGCGCATACTTTGTACTAACTATGAAGGGTTTCGTACAATTGAGTTTAGCATTCGAATCCTTCGATACTCAAAGAAATATATTAGATTTGCTTATATCAATGATACTGCCTCGGACGTAGGCCGGCTTCCCGGCATATTACATAGAATACTTCCATCTCCCGTCCGCACCTTGGATCCACAGGCTAAGCAAAGAGGCAAAGAGGCTAAGGTGGATACAGAACTAATACAGACTAGTGTACGAGACGAAAATAGGTAACGTTCAATTATCTGAGACCTGTTATTTCAACACGTCTTACCTAATAAACTTATTAGTCAACTCAAGTGTAATATATCTATATCAAGGTCAGTAAGTACTACATATGCCGTAGACACGTCGTCCTAGGAATATCAAGGTCAGTAAGTACTACATATGCCGTAGACACGTCGTCCTAGGAATATGCGCGTCGAATCTACTTGCATACTTGAGAATCGGTCTTTGCAACCTATTATACTCCTATCATACTCCAGGACTTCACTTAATAGATATCAGAATAACTAGGCGAATTTCTATACGTGAAAATATATTTCGGGTCAATTGAATAATACGAGTTGATCCAAATATAATTGTATTATACTAATGCTGGCTATTGTATCTAACTAGGTATATTATTTAAGTATACGGAATACTGTGTATATGCCGGTCTTGTTGCTTGTATCTATTGTCTATATACCGTGGTCTAAATGAGTATCATATCGCGAATATTGCCAAGATTGAAGTCCACTTTTGCACGGAGACGCGAGCTCCAATCATGGCGTATTCCGGTCCAAAGAGCTTTTTCGGTGGAGAGGGCCAAGACGGCGGTGTGCCGGTTTTCCGAGATCTAAGCATCTATCTCTAATCCATACCAGCTCCTAATAACAATTTGAACGAAGGTAGGTATTGATCTGTCCTTGTCAATAATATGAAACGCAAAAAAAAGGGTGTCAAAGCAAAGCGTGCTTGGTTGGAGAACAGAGCAATTTATCTATACACTAGTAAAGGTTCTTTTAGAGTTTTAGCCTGGCCTCATTTACATAATATCAATGATAGACCTTGACGGTTACGGCTGCATGCTAGCTTATCTCTACTAGGCCAACGCCGTTCCGCGAATATGCATGCAGGAAAATTGCTTTGGAGGTTAGAGGCGTGCCAAGACCACTGCTACGGGCTCTCCGCGTACATATGTATATTCTACTGTATAGATGGTGATCAGACCTGCAATGATACCTTGTGTTCCTGACCGGTAAACTTGATTATGATGTAGTCGACGTGAGAAAAGCCGCCATTGTGAGGGTCCATAACCGCCGCTTATGTATTCGCGTATTGGCAATAGTTACGCTGAAACCCGTCATAACAAGTAATTTTAGAATCATTATATTTATCAAAGTATAATGAATTGAAGAGAAATAGTTCGCTTCGAAGAAAGGAACGGAACTAGCATTGATATATATATGTGTATGAAGATGAATTATGTATTTATAGAGCTTGAAGTCATGGTCTAGTAATCCAGCCTTGCAAGTAAAGGTACCTAAGGTATGTATATACTTGGAGATCAAAGCGTGGTAGAAGTCAGCCATAAAACTACCTACATGTTCTAGACTCGAAGCCAAGGACAACTCATTAAACATACGTAACTTGAGGAAACTCGGTTTAGAGAGATCTGGTTATTGATGAACCGAACAGCTCGATCTCATGTGGAAAACCGGACTCTCTTAACCTCGTCTAAACGGACTGGGAGGCCTCACTAGTTGACATCGAATTAAGATGTGTTGATGTTACTTTGCGTATTTCATTAAACCTAGAGGCCTCCCGCCAGCTTCATGGCACGTATGCCGGCGCTGTCCAGGCCATTGCTTGAATTCGTACATTAGAACACGTACCTATGTAATATTTAGCCCTATTCGTGATTGTTTATGGTGTTGATAGGTTTAAGTGTTACTTACACGTTAATGCGGCCATGTAATTAATATAAGCTTTTCTATGCTAACATGACTACCTAGATTATATATAGATTTGATAAGTCTAAGATCCCTTTTGGACGGAGATACTCGGATTACTAGATTAAGTAAATAATCAAGGAAAAGATCTATTCTAGTAATCTCTTCTGCATAGTACACTTTTCGTGAAGATGTCTCTGGTTGATATATCATCCATCTCCTTATGTGCATATACCGCCTACACGTGTGCACCTAAACACGCATAAATCACTAGTGTAAATCAGAGTAGTATGTTTAATCTGTGCGACACCAGCCTATTACTTCGTCATGACTTGTAAAGATGTACTAGATGTACAATGCAGGGATTGTCCAGCTTCTGAGCAGCTTCGCCCCGCCTTGCAAAAGCAGTACTTATCCAACTATGTACATATATGATCCTGGTTTATCTAACTAAGCGCCTTTCTATTTGCATAGTCTCCCCACTCGAGCCACCATGTCTTTTTTTCTTAAGCGTTCCATCGTCCCCCCTTGAATTGCCTCTAAGAAGACGAGACGAATTGGCTTTAGATTCTCGTTCGTCATATTATTTACTCTATTCGCAAAGGCCATAGGAGAAATATATCCTAATTATTCATCCGATATTTCTTAAATTTTTTAACAATTGCAATTGCTAGCCCCAAACAGTATCGGCCTTATCAATCAATCAATCCATCCTATCTTTGAATCGATCGGTTTATTCCGACCGACCGCCTTTTCTTTTCTTTTCAATCCCGTTTTGATCATTGTATTTGTTCATCGCCCATTACTCGCTACATACAGGTCACTACAGGACGTCAGACAGCAAGCATACCTGACTCCATTACTCTCCCGGTAGGTACCTGATCTTCTTGGTACAATACACCCTCTTTTTACCCGTAACTACCCAGCCCTATATGCCTATCCTTGTATACGTATCTCTCAGACTGGCAAGGGAAGAAGAGAAGAAGAAGAAAATACAACGTTCACATACATACAATTCCTACGTTAAGTACCTAGGTATGTACGTAATGCATAGCAAAACTAAGGGTAGCATGTACTGCATCTCCAATGTGTAGGTGGAGGTACCTAAGGTAGAGGTTTTGTCCTACCTACCCTCCTGCCCTCCTGCCCTCCTGGCTTCCTGCCCTCTAATCTTAGGCGCTCTATGCTATGGATGCTATGGATGCTATGACCTACGCTACTGCATCAGCGCATTCGGTCCCATCTCACCCTACCCTACTTTTCTCTCACTCACTTCACTCACATACTTGACTCAACGGTCTGTCCTAGATGTTCGTACTCAGATAAGAATCATATCTTTACTTATTCTTCTTCTACCTTATTAATTTATCATTCACGTTTTTGGTTAACCCCGAGGCTATTTTTCTAATCCTCCCGCCCATTCACGGGGCTTCAATTGGGCCAACCCCCTCCCACATTACTGACTTCTTTTCATATAGGTAAAGCAACTTCTGCCCTGCATTGTGGTCCTTGTTCGATATAATTAGTTTGCCCAAGAGCAAGCGTCAAGCTTCGAAAATGCGCTGGAACACATCTCCTATCTCATAGACATATGAATTAAAGCGAAGACGGCACCGGGCTATTCTTCACGTATTCTAGGAGGGTGCCACTCCCGGCACCCACAATCGACCAGACATGACACCTCTTTCTCGCTCTTCACGCACCCCTGCTGATCGCACAGGATCCGTTAAGCCCGAAACCCTAGATGGCCAGGTATCTGACGGAGAGGAATCTTCTTTGCAAGCCTTGGACACGGGCTCTCCGGCTGGGGAGACTCCAGCCTCTGCTCCTCAAGGTAGCCATGCCGAAAGTTCTAGCGAAACCCCGTCTGTTCCTCTCCAGAAGCGCCGGAGGGTGACGCGCGCATGCGAGTATGCAGTTCTAAACTCCTTTTTTTTTTCTTGCCCTGGTCCCTCTTCAGTTGGCTTCTAAAACACGTCTCTCTTGTGAGCGTGTCTAGTGTCACCCAGAGCTTCACAGTCAAATATCTTCACCTCGACGCTTAAGTAACATCTAAAGATCCAAATACTAACTTGGTCTCTTCTAGTGAATGCCGTAGGAAAAAGATAAAGTGCGATGGAAAGCAACCATGCACCCATTGTCAGGTGTATAGCTACGGTAGCCTTTACCCCATTCCTTAGCTATTCCTTACCGGCTGATGTGGTATTGTTAGACTGTACATACGATAAGCCTTCCAACAGGCGCAGGAATCCGGCTCCGCAGTATATAGAGGCTCTAGAAAATAAGCTGTCGAGGGCGGAGAACTTACTGCGCAGATTCATGCCGGATGTCGACCTCAACGACCCAAGTCTGGATCCTGCAGTCCAGCAAGAGTTTCGCATCCGGGAGCAAGCTAGAGCCCGGACTTCGACAACCAAGGGGAAACAGCCAGGTTCTTCGTCTTCTGCAGACGCCCAGTTACATTCTATGATCGAAACCACTGGCCAACTCGACCTCGACGATAAGGGTAACTACGATTTCCACGGAACCTCCTCTGGCTCGGTCTTCTTCAAGAGGATGAAGGAGCATTTTCGTGGTCTTTTAGGCAGAGACTATCAGGTGCCGTTTCTTCCTCGCCCGCCTCGACCTGCTGGCGTCCTTACTCTAGACTCCCCAAGACCCCCGTCAAGTTCACGAGCGCCGCCAAGTCGTACTACACCCCCTTACGATTTACCTTCAAAGGAGAGGGCACTTGCGCTATGCGCCGAGTCACTCAATAACGCGACGTGTCTTTTGCGTATCGTCCATACCCCTTCTTTTTACAAGATGTTGGATGACCTATACGAAAAACCGGTAGGCGCAGCTGGGACAGAAAACAAAAGGAGTCTGGCACTGGCATACTCTGTCATGGCCCTTGGTTGCATGTATAATATACCCGAAAATGACAATTCGGAGACGCCACCATACAAGGTCGCGATGGATGAAGCGTAATATTATTGCCCCCCTTTTGCGCTTTTCTGACCTCGACTAACTGACGCGTTTTTAGGATCAAATATTATAGCAGTGCAAGAGCCATTCTACAAGATATAACGGAGTGTCGAGACCTTCCCTCGCTTCAGGCTCTGCTGTTTATGATACTATTCATCCAGTCGATATCGAATTTAAGTACTTGTTATGGGTTTGTAGGGATTGCCTTACGATCTGCGTTGAGAATGGGTTTGCATCGACACCTACCTCACATTAAATTGAATCCGATAGAGGCCGAAACGAGACGAAGAGTTTTCTATATATGTAGGCAGATGGATACGTATGTGTCTGCATTACTAGGGTTTCCGCTGCTTCTAAATGACGAGGACATTGACCAGCCTTTACCAACCCCTGTGGACGACGAGTATATCACGAAGGACAAGATACTCATCCCGCCGCCGGGAACTCCGTCTTTCCTCGAGGCCTTTAACGCGCACGTACGACTAATGGATATTCTGGGCAAGGTTGTTAAAAATGTTTACCCGTTGAAAGGTATGGAGCAGAGTGAGGCTGAAGGTGTTGGAGAGCCTTACGCGTCTTATATGATCAGCTATGGGAAAATAAAAGAAATCGAAAAAGAGCTTCAGCAATGGAATGAGGACTTGCCGGATGCTTGGCGGCCGAACTCTATTGGTGCTGTTGAAGTTGTTCGGTAAGTTCTTCCTAGAGCAGACGTTGAACTCGAGCGCTTACTAAGTGGTCTTCTAGGGTGCGTAACCTACTGAGGTTTACTTACGCTCATATCCAGATGGTACTATATAGGCCATTCCTACATTACGTTTCTCCGCGCATCACGGCCGGCAAGGACGTCAATGAACGTGCCTACGCT
The DNA here is from genome assembly GCF_022497035.1 of Daldinia vernicosa. Classification (NCBI taxonomy): domain Eukaryota; kingdom Fungi; phylum Ascomycota; class Sordariomycetes; order Xylariales; family Hypoxylaceae; genus Daldinia; species Daldinia vernicosa. The sequence continues at coordinate 783,857 of NW_025953925.1, forward strand.
TGCGGAGCTGCCGGTGTTAGCGTCGCGCGAAATATCGTACACATCGGGTTAGAGATGCGAAAGCAGGTTTCTCTCGTGGGGCCGTATTGGTTTACTCTTTTTACCGAATTCTTCGCTATCATAACGCTAGTCTTTTTCGTACTAGAGAATCAAGACAAGCCAGGATCCATGGAGATTTTTGCAGATGCTATAGCTGGGAAAGAGATTATTGAAGAGCTTTCGAGAAAGAGCTTGGTCGCGGACCGCATATCCCAATCTCTAGCTGTAAGTTGGAACTCCATTATAAACCTAGCGGGATATGGCTAATCCTAGCAAGATACTCTTTGACCAATTACCAAAGAGCCTTAAGCAGGCAAGCACTACGACATCTCTAAAACGTCCCGCGTCAGGAGGACAAGATGGTATGGCGATGCCGCTTCCAGCACACTCAATCGATTCAACACAGCGTCTCCCCGAGAGGCCCAACCAGGCTAGGGGGAAATCGTCGAAAAAGGCTGGAAAGATTCCAGTTGGGCTCGTCCCGCAAGTTATCCCTGTTGACAATTCTTCCATACCACAGCCAGAATTTGGTGGCTCATTTACCTCCAGTTTTCAATTCTCGCCGTTAGATTTACCGATACCGTCCCCGGATTCCGCAGGGGCCACGGCCCTACATGAGCCTAGCCCTCTAGATTTGCAACATCCAGCATTCAGCACGGGCAATCCGATCCACCAGTTAGATGCAGTGATGTTTCCCTCAGACGACCCCTTAGAATATCCCAACCAACCCCAGCTTGATTTCGGTGCTCATCAGTCAGGCGTTCCGGACGGTAGTCCAGGAGACCTGTCACACCACGGCCCTGCTCCTTACTATATACCTAATTTCTATGATGGCATCGAAGGACAACTTATGGGACCGCTGCCGCCGTACTTAATGCAGTCGCAAGCTCAACCAGGCTTCAACTTCCCAGCGCAGATGTATTCGGATCCGATGCTGTTACAAATGCACACTTTAGAACACCGGCATTCACCCCACCCCCAGCTTCAATCCGAGCAATTACACTTCCTGCGGCGACGGGGTCAACAACCGGGGGAGATGGAAGAGTTACTAGCTAATACGTCGTGGCAGCCATTTCCGTAGCATGAAATGGACCAGGTTTGTGTGTAGAAAAAGGATACCCCTCTGCATAATTGCGACATCCACGGATGCTTTCTTAGATGATGGAAGGGATTGGAGTTTGGCATAGGTAATCAAAACATTGATGATTGACGCCGAATATGGACAGTCACACATTGCAGCTGACGAATTTTCGTTGTATGGACGTCATATAAGACATCTATGATCCAAAGCGAGCCTTATACCCTCAACAGAGGCAATGAGTAGGATCTTTTAGAGACACGGCGGGAGAGCACCTCGTCGTAGATTATGCTCAATGATGTATATAAGATGTGTAAATCAGGCACATAACTTGGCATTTGTGCTTTTTACGGGCCGCCTTGTAAAAAGAATTTAGCTTAAGTGGTCTTTATTGGTGATACAGGGCAGACCGTCATAGCGATCCTATCCATCCACGACGTTGATCAGAGACCGATCGCAGTTAGGTCCCAATATGCCCAACGCTCGGAGCTAAACTCCGAGACGAATGAGCTTGAAAGAAAAGCAAGGGGTTACGTCGGTATACCTCTTGTTGATCCAGTTAGTGACCAAGTAAAAGAACAAATAAGTCTGGTCCGAGCATAGGGCATAAAGTTGGGGATGTTCGGGCCTCCTGAGGGGCTGCACGACGGCCTTAGACAGATGACTTGGGAAACATTTGCTTGGTACGTGTAGATTAGTTATAGGTATGGTGCTGCGATGCGAACCGAGCTTCGCCACGTGAGATCAGCCCAAGCTTCCAACCAGGTTGAACCAGCTAAGCTGTTGCATAAGCTCGTTTCGTCGAATCAGATCAGCCGCCTCAACTATATAATACGATTACGCCCCGGGGGTATATATCAGAATTAGTACAACAACATTGACAACACCCCACCGACGATGCTGTCGTTGCTCTACTCGTCAGACAACAACTAAATCTTCGGAAACTTTTTCAAGATGGAGGCTATAGATATCGAGCACGACCTGGTTGTCGTTGAGGAATTTGACGCTTTGTACGTGCTACTGCTATCCCAAAGCCCTTGTTAACCTTAGCTTCACCGACAATTACAATGTCTACCACGATGGACCTTCATCAGTTCCGCTGCAGAACTAAGGGCTTGGTGCACAGCGCCGTTTCTGCCGCCGTCGCAGTCATGCTCAGCATCCCGCTTCTGTCTAGGATACCGCTGACAGAGGTTATTGGGAATAGATCTATCGAAGTTAACGTCGCGGAATTAGAAGCCAAAGCCGACGAAGGCCTTAGGAGATACCCTGGTGAGTTCCGAACCTAACTAAATCAATCCTATTCATCAATCCTATTCCTTCAAAGCTGCACACCGACGATATAGTGTTGGTAGTTCAGTCTATTGCATGAACGCGGTTCAACTTGCATGTATCGTTTAAATGAGAAAGGGGTGATGCTAGCCCCTGAAGGATATGATACTATGTTGCACGTTACCTAGGTTGCCTCCTTTTAGACGGAATGATACAACATATACGGTTGCACCATCTCATCTTCCTGAGCATACTACACCGCCTACTCATACCAGATATACGTCCTATAATCCTCAATTTCTCTTTATTTTATTTTCTTCCCCGTCTATATAACCCTTTCAGGAATATATTCTAATGATGATGGTTAGCCAAACAACATGCGAGGAAAGTTGCTAAGGAGCTTGGAGCCGATAATGGAATTATTTATCTGCCGGGTCAGTTAGAATCAACGTGGGAAGATTCGGACCAAGGGCCCCCATTCCGGCAACGCCGATAGTATGTCTACCTAGGTACCCTTCAAATGGTATCAACCTCCTTCTGAATATATCCCTGGTACTGACCGGGGCACCCAGTTTCTACTATTTGACCGGTGCCGACTTTCCGGGCTGTAGCGTGACGTACGATATTGCGGCGGACAAACTCACGTTATGGATCCCGTTCACACCTCCGGCAACGATACTCTGGTTCGGGAAGACGCCTACGCTGGAAGAATGTATCACAAAGTCGGACGTTCACGACGTCAAGTACATCGGCGAGCTTCCGGCTTATCTGAACGCGCGGTTGACTACGGTCAAGTCTCTCTACGCTCTTCGCTCGGCTCAGCTGCCCAAATTTGACGGCTTCGAACAGCTACGGCCGTCACTCAAGATCGACGTCACGTCGCTTCAGCCCGCGATGGATGAAGCGCGGGTCATCAAATCTGACTACGAAATAGCTATGATCCGTAGGGCTAACGAAATCTCGTCGGCGGCACACAAAAAGGTCGCTCTACAGCTGAGCACCATGAAAAATGAATGTGAAATCGAGGCCGCCTTCGCCGCGGCGTGTAGAGCGGCTAACGCGAAAGCACAAGCTTACCCTATAATCGCTGGGTCCGGTCCCAACGCTTCAACACTACACTACGAGGCTAACAGCGAGCCACTCGCGGGGCGACAGCTTGTGGTGCTTGATGCCGGTACCGAGTGGTCTTGCTACGCCAGCGATATAACACGTACCCTCCCCCTGGGCCCACGTTACCGGTTCAACTTGGAGGCTCGGGCTATCTACGAACTGGTCCACCGGATGCAGGAAGAGTGTATTCAGCGTATTAAGCCGGGCGTCGTCTTCCGGGATCTGCAACTGCACGCGACATTTATTGCCGTTCAAGGTCTACTAGAGCTTGGAATCTTGCACAATGGGACTGCCGAAGAGATCTTTAAGAACGGCACAGGCGCCGCTTTCTTCCCGCACGGCCTCGGCCACCACGTCGGGCTTGACGTTCACGAGTTGGTTTCCTCCTCCCTGTTTACCTACCCTCTAATCCCCTTTAAACCCCCTACCCTATCATGTCCACAAGAACAACCCCCTGTTCCCGTCACTTCGTATGTCAGTCGTAGTAACAGTATTTTCTCCTCTAGCGTTCTTAGCAGAGATCTCCTGCGTCCCGCCGGTGAAGGTATGTGGGGAAAGCGCCGGCCCATCGGTCCTCAGTCCGTACGTGCCATGATCAAGCAAGCCGCAAGCAACGCCCCTCCTACGCCTTCGTCGCCAACCAGCACCACCACCGCCAGCACGTCGCAGGATCCACAATCGCCATCCGCACTCACGGAATCCTCGCCAACACAATCTATAAATCCACCTCTCCCACCACGATCATCTCCCTCTCCACCCCCGGTAGTAGTAACAACAGCCGAACCAACTTCACCCTCGCCGCCCGCAAGCAGAAAGAACAGCAGCAACAGCGACAACAACGCCACTATCATCAACGGCGACGTCAACCCCCCACTCCCACCCCAACCCCAAGCCCGACGTCTGCCATCTCCCCCTCAACGACAACAATCCATCTCCCAACCCCAGACCCAACCCAAGAACAACAAGAAATCCAAACGTCCGGCCCGCAGCTCGCTGCAGCCCAACATGGTCGTCACGGTCGAGCCGGGCATCTACTTCTGCCGGCCGTACATCGAGGCGTACTTCCTGCGGCGGCCCGAGCACGCGCGGTACATCGACGCCGCCGCGCTCGAGCGCTACTGGGACGTCGGCGGCGTGCGCGTCGAGGACTGCGTGCTCGTTACGTCCGACGGGCACGAGGACCTGACGACTGCGCCCAAGGGGCCTGCGTTGTTGCGGATGATGGGGTATGCGTGAAAAAGATTTTTTTTTTGGTTTTTTTGATGCGCTGGGGAATAAATAAAGGGGAAGGCAAATAAAATAAAAATGAAGAAGAAGAAGAAGAGAAGTAAATAATGGGACAAAGTAAATGAATAAACAGGCAAGCAAGCAAGCAAGCAAGCAAGCAAGCGAGGACATACACATGTACTTTTTGGGTTTCTTTTGTTTTACTTCGTCAGTCGTTACTTGCATAACCTACCTAACCTACCAGGCATCTTCTACTACCTACGCGTAGTTCATACAAGGGACGGATGGATGGGAATAGGCGTTTGGGAAACCAGCTTTTGCTGTATATCATTGATGTATCTTATCCCCATGTATGTAGTCGTTGTCTTTACGGCGTCGTTTTACATAGGCTTCGGTTGGGATTTTATTCGAGTTCGATCTATAGGTACCTAATATAAAAATCGACTTTTATGAGAATAACTACCTAAACCTATCAGATTCTGCGATCGAACATCCCTCATATTTTATAAAATGAAATTAGCGGGAAAACATGATATCTCGCGCAAACAATAAAGTCCCTTTTCTTTTCGGTATATGGTACAAGAGACATATGGGGGGTAGGTAATATCGATTTATCGTCACGCTTCAAATGCTTAGGGTAACGCCGCCTCATTGAAATTCTCATTGATGCGCTAGGCAAAAAACACAGTCATGCAAATCCTCATCCCACGTCCAGATATTTTATACAAAGTTGTACCCAGCGCCTTGCTTCGCCTCGCCAGCCCCGCCTCAAATAACCGTCTAGATCCATCATAAGTATTTCTTGGGCATGATCTTCTTCCTCTCGTAGTATATGTAAGCAGCCACTATCAGGATCTGGCTTCCGATGATAACGAAGATTAGCTTCCCGTGCTTCGGGGCGGCCTGCACCGCGACGTGCTCTAACATGGTACCGTGGTTTGTGCCTATAAAACTCTTCACCGCGTGTTCCGAGTCCTTTACCTTCAAATTGATATCGCTTCGCATGTCTTTGAGGTCCCGTTGTAGCTTGGTGATTTCGTTCTGGAGCGAGTCGAGTCTATCTAACTTCGACAGGATCTGCTTCACATCGTAGACAGCTTTCGAGACTTCTTCGTGTCGCTTTTCGCCGATACTTCCCAGGCTTGCGACCTGACGGAAGATAGTTGAGAGGTGCTGGTTAGTGCTCTGTAGGCGGTTGTGAAGGTCTGCGAACTGAGCCTCGGAGCTGGTGTAAGTGGTGGCAGCAGCATCGGGAATAGAGTCACCAAAAGCATCTGCTTCATTGGGGTTGTTATTCCGGGCATTGGGGTTACGACCATAGCTCGTTTGTGCTTGTGCCTGGTTCTGGTTTGATTGCTGTTGCTGTTGTTGCTGTTGTTGCTGCTGCTGCTGTGAAGGCGCATCGTATTTGGCGTCAAGATTCTCCGTCATGGTTACCATCTTAAAGATCTCGAACGAATCGGGGTTGTCTCCCGCCGCGGCTGTGATACCAAAGTAGTATCCTGGTGGGATGCTGATCTTGTCGCTTTCGAAACATAGTCTCCCATCAACCTCAACCTTGAATACCTGGGGCGTTTGCCTTAGCTTGATCTGAGAAGGTCGGCCTAGGTTACGGTAGGGGTAATTGCAATGTCCAAAGGCTAGGCTGTCAACGCTCTGATGCGACTTGAAATCGATGGTGCCGTCGTTCAAGAACCCCCTGATCATGCCACCCGATCCGCTGTGCTGGTCAATCACAAGGGCCAAGCCGTCAAACCTGTTGACCGTGTAGACACTAGACGAGCCAATTTCTTGGTTACCTCGTCTTGCAAGCCAGATGTTGAGATTTCCACTACCCCTCTCTTGCCCATTCACTCTGAAATCCACATCGGCCACCCACGTCGAATACCTGTTCGGTTGGTCTGCCCATATCGCGCCTCGAGTATTACCGGGTGCTGGCGGCGTAAGGATCAACTTGTTGGAAAGGACTTCAGGTACGTCTGGCGTGCCCTGTATGGAAAAGCCTGGCACAGTTGCTTGCCCTCGATCATTTATTCTGGAGGGCTTCTGTCAGACTTTTTATTCGCTACAAGATGTTCTTTGATCTTCTCCCTGAGAACTCACCTGCCAGTGTAACCGAAGCTTAGCTCATTGACAAGGAATTGCGCCTGTGCATCAGCGAATTTCGCGGTCGTAACAAGCCCAAAGGCAAAGGTTGACGATCGTAACAAACGCATGCTTCAATTTGAAGTTTGAAATTTGAAATAGAATTAATAAGACAGAAGATTTTCCCGGCAAATGCAATAGGTATATTAAGGAGATTATTGAGAAATTAGCCTTTTTGGTAGGGGGTGGGAGAATACACGAAGTGAACAAAGCTAGGTAGTCCGTGGCCTTCGTAAGGACACTTTGCACCAAAGCTGTCCTAATCTGAGCCTGAGCTCAAAAGAGGCGGGGAGCTTAAGTGCCTAGCAATGGGAATGGAAAAAAAAAGAATTAAAAAAAAGATTGCCTGTTGGACCAAACAGAAGCACTGATAAATATCGCTCTTAGGCAAGTTAAAGGCAATCCATGAAATTGATTTAAGGGGGGACGAAAACTCTAAAAAAATAAAAATAAAATAAAGACAGATTGTGCACTGGAAGTGTGGATAGTTCAAACCTTCATAGCCTTCCCCCAGAAAGGAGCAAGTGTAGCTGTATCCCGTATTCCTTTTAGTCTAGGCTAATTGAACTTGGAGGCTTGAAACAATTGGTACCTGAGTACCTCTTTCGCGCTAACGTCCTAACGTCGCAGCAAGTGTGTACTCGGTACTTGATCCCTGTTTCATGTTTTACACAGTACGTAGCCGACAAGGGCAGGCGAGGCGGCAGCTGGAAAGGGTATGTGGGTGTGGCAGGCAAGGAATGCGTGGAAGGCGTGGAATAACAGATCAACTAAAAAGGGATGCACGGACCCCTGCCTTTTCGACTTCAGTTTAGGTAGATTTTCGAAGGATGTCGCACGTCGGTAAAAATACGTACCGATCCTGTGGAGCTTGTCATCCTAGCCTCAATTGACTTCAATTCTTCAACTAAGCTCCAGCGCTACAACGCCATCTCCTCTCTTTTGCATCGTGAAAGGTGAAAGGATTACCAGACAACGCCAAGCCCTAGCTAGAATTTAGAAAATATCGAGGCATGTCATGAATCCAAACCCAAATGACTGAGACATATCCTACTCTTGCGCAATGCGCAATAGTTGCAACCGCGTTCAAGATCCTCCTATTCCCGGCCTAGTAAGTGCTTCTTCTTGTTGTTGTACCAACTCCCACATTTTCACTCCACAGAAAACTCAACAGCTAAACTTCTCGAAGCAAATCTACCGATTTTGAAGTGCATAGGAACTGGTTAGCTATCACGAATAGCCTACCAATATGGGAATGGTATTACGAAAAGACTTCTGAATGGACCTTAGACTATCCTCCGTTCTTCGCCTATTTCGAATGGATTATGTCTCAGGTAGCAAAGCTGGCTGACCCGGCCATGCTTCGGGTTTACAATCTAGGCTATGATAGTTGGCAAACTGTTTACTTCCAGAGATTTACGGTCATCGCTACTGAGTTGATTCTGATATACGCTCTGCAATTGTATGTCTTAACCGTATCGCTGTTTGGCTTCTTGCACTAACATAAACCTCGTAGATATGTCGACTCTTCGCATGGGGTGACGAAGCGTGCAGCTCAAGCTGCTGCAATCTCTGTTCTCCTCTCCCCCGGCCTTCTCATCATAGATCACATTCACTTTCAGTATAATGGGGCTATGTACGGCATCCTGATCTTATCCTTGGTCTTGGCCCGTCAAAAGACAGGCCTCCTAGCTAGTGGCATCCTATTCGCAGCATTGTTATGCATGAAGCATATATATCTGTATCTTGCGCCAGCTTACTTCGTTTACCTTCTTAGAACCTACTGCCTCTCACCCAAGTCCATATTTCGTATCCAGTTCCTTAACTGCTTAAAGCTAGGATCCGGTATCATCGGCATCTTCGGACTAGCGTTCGGGCCATTCGCACTCAAGAACCAGATTCCTCAGATCCTAAGCAGGCTATTCCCATTCTCCCGTGGGCTCTGTCATGCATACTGGGCCCCAAACGTATGGGCTATGTATTCCTTTGCGGATCGAGTATTGATATTTGGTAAGTAGCACCCTCTCTCTATAACTATAGGGTTTAGTAACTGATGATGCTACCTAGTTGCGCCACGGCTAGGACTACCGGTAAAATCGGAGGCTATTAATAGCGTTACGAGAGGTCTAGTTGGGGATACAGCTTTTGCAGTACTTCCGGAGATTACACCCAGGATATGCTTTGCGCTCACTCTCCTATTTCAAATCATACCCCTCGTGAAGCTCTTTTCTCGTCCTAACTGGGATGCTTTCATTGGAGCAGTCACTCTCTGTGGCTACTCGTCGTTCCTCTTTGGATGGCATGTTCATGAAAAAGCCATTCTCCTCGTCATTATTCCCTTCAGCTTGATCGCTCTCAAGGACCGACGGCATCTTAGTGCGTTCCGTCCCTTGGCGGTATCCGGCCATGTCTCGCTATTCCCGCTGCTATTTACTCCTGCCGAATTTCCAATCAAGACGGTTTATACCATATTCTGGTTGGTTCTATTTCTGATGGTGTTTGATCGCACTGCTCCGGCTTCGAGTAGACCAAGATTCTTCCTCTTTGACCGGTTTACTATTCTCTATATCACGGTTAGCATACCGCTGATTGTATACTGCTCACTGCTGCATCGAATCATGTTTGGCAAGAGCTATGAATTTCTGCCACTGATGTTCATGAGTTCGTATTCAGCAATAGGGGTTGTTGGCAGTTGGATAGGGTTTATGGTGGTATATTTCGCCTCGTAGACTAGTCAATAATATTTCAGAGTTTTACATCTTTAATGTTACTAAGGTTCAACTGGAGTAAATATAGAGTTTTACAATTGTTCTCCCATGACATGGTTTGGACGTTCTGAAAATGAAATGTGGTTTGAATAATAGGCATTGGTCGGGAATCTCGGTTAGGTTTTAAGCAGGACAGGTGACTAGCTCTCCCTACGTAGGTACCCAGGGGGGGTTGTGGGCTGCTTGGTGCCAACCATACGTGTATTGTACATAGGTGTGGTGACTAAAATTCCCTGACAGGCTTGCTAAGGCCCAGTCTCACCGACGGCCTACGAATCTCAAAGAACGTCCCGGCTATCCAAACAAGGACGTCTTAATTGACACATGATATCGGTTTCATCAAGAGCGGAAAATAATGCGCGGAAAATGCTAGAGACTGCCTAAAGAATTGCCACTTTAGTTGCATAAGGGCCTATACATGGATTAGATGAGTAGGTTGTTAAGAAGGCCTAACGTTGATATATAGCCGCACTTGGAGCAATATTGGCTATAAAAATACATAATTTATCAATTAGGTATAATAGAGGATGGGCTTTAATTTGAGGTATTCATAGCCCTGTTCCGACATGTGGTTGGCTTGAAAAGTGCTTTCGAGGATGACGACCGAGATCGAGGGAATTTGACATTAGCTGGCCCTATATTAGACCTGGGACTCTAGGTTGTTTTTATATCGTAGGTATTTTACGAATACATGGTTAAAAGTGGCAGATTCCGTACTCGTTCGAATTGTCCAGAATAGGCGATCCGAACGAGTATAAGAATGTTGTCGAATGTTTGCATTCTGGGACCGTAGGGAGCAAAGAGTGACGATGGGGTAGGTAGGAGTGGTTATTCAAGGTGGACACGACTTTGAGGCCCATCCCAAATAAGCGAAAGGGACCCACCTGCGGAGCTAGGTTAAGCCAATAAGAAAACAAGGTTGAGTGGCTTAACCCCCGTCTCCCGGGGTCTGGCTCTTGCTTCCCGCCTGCCGTACATAAGGTACCTGAGGTAGCGTTTCCCTTCTTCCTCCTTGCCCTTTGCCTTATTATTTTTAGTCCTCTCCTCTCCTCCCCTTCTACAAATCTTTTACAAAACAACAACTAATCCCGTCGCGTCCGCAATCCAGTCTTTTTTCGTCGCCTGCAACCACCATTTGGTTCAACGCACCGGGCTGTCCAAGACTACCTTGACGCGTCTCGTACAATTTCAACCGCGTTCCTACTATATTTGATAAGTTCACATGTAAGTCCGCCTATGCCCATGCCCACGCCCGCTTTATCAACCCTACCCTCGATCTCTCAACCTTGCACCTTCCCGCACCGTGACCACACTTTGCCATCACACCAATTTCACAACAACACATTAGAAAAGCAGCTTCCACCATTCATAATTATATAATTACGTTTACGCTATCGCCCTGGAATATCAACTTATATGCGCAACCCGGGACAGAAGGCTGACTTTCAGCCTTGCAGGATTCATTGTGCGGCTAGTTAACAACCTCTGGCTTTTCAAGAGCCGATAGGCACAATGGTAAGTTATGATTACACACACAATCACATACCGGAAGACATGAGAGCTGAACTTTTACAGGTCCTATTCAAGCGCAAGCCGGTGCAGTTTCTGCAAACCCCACAGCTTGAAGATGAGTCCATAGAGGTAGCATACATCCTCAGGTTTCACACATCTGCACACCCCCCAACTGACGCCTCTCAGGTCTGGCACATCCCCCAAACAGGGGAGGTATTTATCACCTACGAAGACTACCTTAACCGGTAAGTTCCCTAAACTTAGACTAATCTAACGTTAATTATACTAACTTATTCTTAACTAGTATGGACTTTTATAACCAGGTCGGTGTCCTGATTGTACTTTGCTTGCCCCCTTAGCAGTTGACTAACATATATGTATGTCGTATTCAGCCTCGGTTTATTTGTCAGATCACTGGTCACTCTGGTCTATCTTTCTTTGAGGCTCTTAAGAGCGAGGTGGGTTCATTGAAGATTTCGTTGCACATGTATCTCATGCCTCTAACTAGTAGTATAGCTTGCTGGTGCACAAGAAGTTGACCAGGCATTCCCCGAAGCTCTCAAGGCCCCTGTTTTGCGCCGTGTTCAGTTTCAGACGATTTCACGCATTGACACGTTGGTAGATACAATCTACGACGAGTTCAAAGCTGATTATTATCCTGGAGAATCAGTCATGGTGCAGCTAGTGAATGGGGAGCGAGTAGCAGGAACTGTTAGGGACAAAGCTCGTTTAGGAAGCAAAGTCCTACCAGACGGAACACTCACGCAGCCCTTTTCACGCTACATGATCAGTATTGACGGTAGGCCCGGTGAGGAAGCTGTTATGGACGGCGATCATGTCTACCGCGACAGAAAGATTTTCACCAAGTCAGTGTTGCGATCTTTTATTAAGAAGACGGTGACTCGAGAAGCATGGACTGGCGCACCTTGGTTAGTTAAGCACGATGTAGCTGCGCAGTACCATATCGATACCCGAGTACCACCTCACCTGCGGTACGACAACAAGCTGCTAGAGCGAAAGCAGCACCAAGCCCAGAAGAAGGCGTCGCAGCCAAACAATGGAGTACAGGATATGAATGGTATGGGCAGTGCTTTTCAGAGCTTCGGCCCGGCTCGATTACCTGAGCTCAAGCCTGCGCCTAAGAGCCACAAGGCCATCAAGACTCACCATAGCCAGTCACCACATCACCAGGATATGGATGTCCACAATGACGTCAATATGTACCTCTCTCAAAATCAGGGACCGCATCCTCAGGCGCTCGGAAATGTGCCTTTTCAGTTTCCCGTGCCATTCAGAAACAGCATGGCTCCGCCACCTGCTCAACCTCAGCCAGAACTACCACCACCTCCCCCACCGCCTCCAAAGTATCCCATTGAGGATCTGCAGCTGGAGCCCCGCGACGATTATGTTCGACCGGCACTGAAGTTCATGTGTAGCGACCCTCCCGAGGGTGTTGTTGACAGTGTTGCACGAAATGACAAGATTCTGATGAAATCTATCGGGCCACTACTGGAGACATGGGTAACGTTGAATGTCTACTGCGAGGTCTTCAAATTGGACTCGTTTACTTTTGACGATTTTGTTGAGGCGGTAGAGATCACCAAGGAAGATACTCCTTGTCAGCTATTTACCGAGATCCATTGTGCGGTCCTTAAGCAGGTAGTGAGCTCTGAAGCCGACGGTGGCAAGCTACTGGTGGATCTTCCGGAGCTTGATGACGAGGAGGAGGAGGACGACGAAGACGAGGATAGCGAACCCGCTAGTCCTGAACCCGAGCCCGAACCAAAGCCAACAGGACGTGCTACTAGAAGTAGTTTAGCCAAGTTAGAAGCGGAAAGGATTAAGGCTGAGGCTGCTGCTGCCGAGAAGACTCCGGAGCCCGAAATTAAACATCGCGCCCCCGAGGCGTTAGCAAACTTTGACTGGGTCGAGCAGCTCAAGAGACGTGAATTCCAAGATGGTGGCTGGGAGTTGATTATGGTTGGAATTCTACACCGGCTGTCTAAAAGGCCTTGGCAGACTGAAGCTTGTGAAGAGGTGCTAGCCAGCCTCGTACCTCCCGATATCGACCCGAGCCAGGAGACTGTCCGTCAACAATACAGCAAACTTGATTTCAATCTCCGCGTTTCGGCTCTTGAGATTATCTGTCTGCTAACTGTTAGCACCAAAGCTGTCCGTGCATACATAGAGGAATGTGCCGAGACTCAGACGGGCTACAGGAAGGAAAAGATCGAATGGCAAAAGACAAAGAAAGCAGCGTGAGTGGGAGTCCAGCTTATCTCAGGGTTTAATATACTGACCATTTCTACAGCAACGAGGAACTGAAGGGCTTCTACGATCAGCACAAAATCCTCCTCCCGGAGAATATGCCTCCGTCGCCGCCAGCAGAGGAAGCTGAGACAAAGACTAATGGCGATGTGAAGATGACGGATGCTGACGATTCGCCTGAAGAGCAGAGCGAGGCCGAAGACAGTGATATAGACGCTAATACTCGCCACAATACTCGACGAGGTGGTAATCGTGCAGCAGAACGTCAGCGTAAACGCGAAGAAGAGGAACGGAAGAAGGAAGCCGAGCTAGCTGCCAAAGTGCCGAAGCAATCTAAGCAATTTCTGAAGCTGCAAAAGGATATCCAGAAAAGGGAAAATTTGGTTAAGAAGTGCGAGAACGAAATCAGCATCTTGGATAATGACCTTCGAGAAGCAGATTGTTTTCGAACCCGGCCTCTGGGGAAGGATCGATTTTGGAATCGTTACTATTGGTTTGAGCGTAACGGCATGCCATATGCTGGATTACCTACTAGCTCAACAGCCCATGCAGGCTATGCGAATGGTTGTATCTGGGTCCAGGGCCCCGATGAGATGGAACGAGAAGGATACATCGACATGCCCCCAGAGCATCAGGAAGAGTACAAGGCGAAATTTAAGATGACGGTTCCACAGAGGAAAAAGATGGAAGAAGGTCGTACCAGCGTCTTTAATGCTTACCAATGGGGCTTTTACTCGGAACCTAGTGAGGTTGACTCGCTTCTGAACTGGCTCGATCCTCGAGGGTTCAATGAGTCTAAATTGCGAAAGGAGATTTTGGCTTACAAGGACAAGATTGTAACGCATATGAAGAGCCGAGCCCAATATCTCTGCCAAGAAGACGAGGAAGAGACCAAGGAGGTGGTAAAAGAGAATGGGAAGAAGGACGAGCCTAAACGAATGACGACCCGAAAGACTCAGGCCAGTCCCGAGCCTACGCAGTTCCGTTGCCTCAACTGGACCAACAATGTTGCCATTGAGGAGTTCGGGCACCTCCATAGCGAGCCCCCCCCACCGCCAAAGACGAAGGGTCGCAAGGGCCAAAGGAAGAGCCGGGGCTAATGCCAATATCTTCCTATCCTTCGGCTACTGAACCATATCAAAATTGCCTTATTTTTACGCATTCATTAATTGATTCCCGGTACATAGACACGCGAACAGGCAAGCAAAGAGTTACGAATGAAGATGGCGTTTAACTTCAACGTATCATGTTTTCTAGAAGGCGGCAACGAGTAGAGAAAAAGTTCATCATCAATGGCCGGCACGGCGTTACGGACGAGTCGAGGTGTTTTCGGTATGGAAATTATTTCTTGTTCGACGATGCGATTCGATAAGTGTTCGCATATCCATGCCTAGGGAAGGGGAGAGAAGGGGAAATTTTTTTGATGTGAGACGTCAACTGGTACCACTGCCACGACACCGGGGAAGATAGGGGAAGGTCGGCATATCCTGTACATAATAGGTGCGGTAGGAGACACGTAGGTTATTACGAAGGACGGGCGCGCATTGGCATGGCCTGATCTATAGCTCAAGCTTGGCTATCCAATAAAGAGAATTTTGCTGCAGTTTAAACTTCCCTAATGATCTAGTTTTGTGTGCCTGTGCGTAGACTGTAGTAACTTGTCGTACAGTGGCTAACTAGCCTATGTACCTAAGACAGTTAAGTCGCTAATTTGAACGCCTATCATCTATGACCCTGAAGCATACCTATGGAGGTACCTCTGGGAGCGACGCGATCATTATATTCAGAAACTTCAAGTCTTCCTGTACAGTAGATGATGATAATTTTAATTACGCCTCTTATTCATAATCCTTGCCTTGTTGACATAATAAGGTACTCAACATGGCCTCCAAATGGGCAAGACAGTTGCGATCAAGGTATTGATGCTCTCTCTTTACAATGGGACGCGATAATTGTGTGGTTAATATGATTGCTTCGAGGCACTTGTGCCTCCTAACCAAGTTTTATTTATCTGCAAACGCCTCTAAATACACTGTAGGCCAAAGTCTTATCTCCTTCCGACTCAATGCCATATGTCAGATCAGTGTTATGCGAATTCAGCTTTCTCTCTTCCTAGATAAAGCCAAGGCACGTAATTAAACAGGGGATATCATGGCGAAAACGGGACGGGCCGTATTAATATATTCCCCCTCACATCAAGCCTAGAAAGCTTCGTCGCCGATTTCTCCATCCACTAGGGTTCGTATAGTTTGCACACTCGTAGAAAAAAAAAGAAGGAAAATGAGTGTTGTAGCACTCTTCACAAAGCAAGGCCGCAGCTACTGATTCGTCTTTCGCGGGCATTAGTATTCTGTGGCCCCTGTTACTGTTTGGCTGGTTCGCCTATGGCAAGGAGGCCAATATTCGTGTTGTCGTAGCCGCACTCACACAATGTTGTAAAGTGACCGTCCTCGGGCACTGTTATGTTAGTATTTAATACAAGTTAGTGGCAACTGCAGCAGATCAGTCGGCACCTTAGGAGATTCGGAATGAGCATAGTCAAGGTATAATCTGGTGCTGTCGGAGAATGTGGTACGGATAATTGGCTAATACTCAGCCCACGACAGCGGCAGGAGTTTTCAAGGCAGGCTGTGGTCGTTTCGCAGGTGGCGGGTTCCCCTAAAGTGTGTGTTAGTGAGCTCCATAAGGGTACAAGGGCCTCCTCGGATATCCTGGCGGTGGTCACGATATTGGCCATCTACCATGTATCTCTACATACTTCGGACGAGGCGTTGCGCTTCTTTTGGCCGGCTGTGGCATCGCCGTTTGCAACTATCTTTCTAACAGGGCGGGGACGGGCTGGCTTGACTTCTCCAGGCTCGAAAACGTCGTCGGGAAGATTTGTACTGCGAATTTGGGGTCAATGATTGTAATATACCGTTGCGATAATGCACTTACTTCTTCACGTGTTGTATACTGAGGTAGTTCAAGCTTGGCTCGTACTTCTCCCATTGACTGCACAGATCCTTAAATGTGTTGACCTGGAAAGACAGATCCAATGATTTCGCGCCTAACATGTCATTAAGCTTAGGTTAGGAATCACAGCGGAGCGTTCGCTGGCTCGAAAAGCCACATAGAATATGCATACAAAAACAGGATGAAGTAAAGGGGCACTCACCTTCAGCAAGCTCGAGGCCTACGTAATGCGTCGTGGTGTATATTTTCGTTTCGCGGGGGGCTGCATTAGGAATGCTCTCCATATCAATCTTCTGGTCCTCAGGGTCGGACTTGATATCAAAGCTCATTGATTCGCTATTCTCAACTTTTACCGCGGGATTCTGTTCTGTCTTGTCCTCAGCCTTGACTTCAACACCATTCTCCTTCTTCACCTTAGTGTCATCTTCAACGCCATTCTCTTTCTTCACCTTGGTGTCATCTTCACTATCATCACCTTGGACACGGTAAGTCAGGTTTCCATTTCGAACCTCTTCAGTTTCTTGGTCGTTCTTGACCTTGTGCACCCTTTCGTATCCTTTGTTGAACGGGCGCGCAATCGCAACAGAAGCATGTCGTTCCAAATCACCTACTAAAACACGGACTTTTGACTCTACGAACCCAGACCATATCTTGTGGGCCTCCTTGGTAGTACTAGTCGCAATGACGGCCAAGTAATACTTGTGGTCCGCAGTAAAGAACGTGTGCTTTACAAAAAGATCTTTCCACGCAAGCTTTCCGGCTCTTATCTTGTCGGTGAGATCAGCGCCGCGTTCGAGCTCGCGCTGTATGATGGCCATGGTAGAATGTGTGATGTTGAAAGTTGCACACATCTGAGGATAAGCAGGGGTGATTACAGGCATCAGGTGATAACTGTCACTCTTATATATCTGCGACTAGTTAACCAAGTGAAACTTCTAATTTGCTGATGTGAATAGATACCGACCTTGGGATTCCAGACACGGACATTGAGCGGCCCGTCGTCCATGTGCTTCAGCTGTACAGGTATGGGCCACTGCCAGACTTTCATGATCTGAAAGAATTTGGAAACGATGGTAGCACTCGCTGCCTTGGGATAGAGTTGGCAAACCCGTGCCACCATCATAGCCCACACTACTCCACCTGGAAATCCGATAATGTTGGCGTAGATAGCGCGACGTGTTGCCCATAACTTGATGGCTCGAAGGGCAAGGCGAAAGGTGCTCTGCTCCGGGACCAGGTTCAAAATCTCTCTCGTGACTCTGGTTCCGTTAAGGGAGCGGAGCTCACGATCATCTAAACCACGTAGGTATTCATTGTTGTTCAGATTGAGTTGGCCATGTGGTGGGAACTGCTTCAACGTGGCTATTCTTGAGAAGATCAGATCAATACTGATCCCCCAATATTCGAACTTGATGATAGGTACAAATGCATCTTCTACAGCAGTGAGATCTGTCACTGCACCCTCGGGGGCCATCTCTTGTAGTAAAGAAGGGAAGTGTTTGAAATAATCATCGCGAGTAACGTATCGGGGAGCAGTGACGAGGGTATCAATATCAGAGCCGGGACCGTAGACGCCTAGACAGAAACTTCCGTACGTGAAGACCTCGCCGCGAGCATCGCGGATAAGAACTTCATTTTGCGGTTCCTTCTCCTTTGCTACTCGTCTCACGAACTCGTCAGCGATACGCTGAAGGTCGGCCAGGACCTTCTCTCTAGTAGAATGGATTTGTTAGTTGTGATTGACAGACAAGTTTCACCACGAGCTAGCTACCCATCTTACCTCTTCTTGGTTTCGGCTGCGGATTCAAACGTATTTTGCCGTCGCAATTCTTCTAAGAGAAGATGCGTAGACTGTGTCTCGGCCGGAGTGGGAAGGGCGACTGAAATCGGAGGGGTGATGCCCCAGGTCTGTTCAGAAGTCGCCATTGTGGCTTGTTAAGAAGATATCGAAGGATGATGCTTAATAAAATATCAGGAAAGGAAATTATCCGGATCTAGAATGAATTAAATAAGTAAAAGAAGGTAGAATAATGCTGCGCGGAGGCAGGAAGTTGAAAGGATCTAAGTTGGTCTCGTCTGTGACAAACAGCATCGAAAGTGTCGCTTCGAGAAACAATCACATTGCCTCTGGGGTATCGTCGGTGGAATTCGGGGTACTTGTTACTTGTAAGCCCAGGCAAATGCCGCAAAGCGACTGGGCTTGAGGAACAGGCAGTGACTCGCGCGAATAAGTGTAAGAAAGGAAAAAGTACGAGTACCAAAGTTTATGAGATACGCGTAAGAAGAATTGATGTTTGTTGGAATGAATGATGGCGAGGAAATGGAGACAAAGAAAATATAAAACCTACTATTTACGTACCTGGGTAGTACTTAGGTGCGTCGTACTTTCCTCGGGAACTAATCTGTTGCTGTTTATCATTTATCGATAGGTATACATACCGCGCGCTTATCAAAGAGTCGTTCTTTACATATGTAGGTAGGAGGTAGGCACGTAACGACGCAAGACGGGACCTCAATTGAATCAGAAGTACCTAAATGTACCTTATGTATTGTACGTACCTTAGGTAATATCAAGTCAAATTTAGCACACATGAAATAAAATTGCTTTATTATTCTTATCAAAGCATCATAATAAAAGACATACACCCCAAAATAGATCCTTTCAAAAACAAAGAGCTATATTCTTTTCTATCATCTCATGTAAGCATTATCCTTGGTTCTATACAATCGTCCAATCTACGCAAAAGCTTAAAGTTCAATCTGCAACTCTACTCAAATTAAAGACTCTCTACTCAAATTAAAAACTCTCTACTCAAATTAAAGCTGGGTTTATTCGGTAAGACCGATGCTACCTAATGTTTGTTGTGAGTAGAGTGACCATCCCAAACTATCGTGTACAAAATGTACAAATACTGGTATATTAAATGTCCATACCCCAACGCCTCATCCACTCGTCCGCAAGAGCGAGTTCGAAAGGATCCGTGTGCCAAGGCTGCCTTGAGATCCAAAATGCTAATCCTCCAATGATACTGAGGCTACCTATAATCTCTAAAGCAGCCCATCCTTTCGCTCTGAACTCTGCTGCCACTTGAAGTAATCCTAGTGGATCTTGGTGTGGTACCGTCTTTGTTGAAGGCCTACGTTTGGATGGTCTTCTTACCCCTACCGAACCTGTACCTTGGGGCTTATCCAGGGCTACGAGTGTGCCATCTTGTACACATTCGTTTAATCTCTCTGTAAGCCAAATAGCACGTTCTCCTCGAGCAAGTGATTCGTACTGGGCTCGCTCGCTGGCTAGACTACGCTGAAGATCGATGGCCCAGTCCGCCACATGCATTTGGGGTGGGTTATGGGCCAGTTGTCGGTCATTAAGACGGGCGAGTGCTAGGGAGGAACGTGGACTAATCGGATTTTCTGATGGTCGGCTCGGAAAAGATGACGTCGGACCAGGGAGACTCAATGGCCTGTATAAATGACGAGGGCGCGATGGTGTGGTATTTCTCCATCCCAGATACTTCTTTGCTGCAGCATGTCGCAACCATAATACTCCGCTTGGACTAAAAACGTTCTCTACAAGATATTTTAGTTCCGATGTCATCAGAGGCTGAACATAGTCGGCGCTCATGAGAAGGCTCGCATCCATTATATCGTCGTCTGAACCTGTCGCACTAGATACAGCATAAGGAATACTGGGTATCGCCGTTGCAGATCCATCGCTAGTTGTTAATGCAAAGCTAAATGTTTGAAGGTCCGCCTCTCGAAGCTGACCGATAAGTTGCTCTTTACATATAGCAAGCTGTTCTGGCGACAATGAATCAGCCTGGGCTAGAAGGGGAATGACATTTGTCAGTGGTGTTAGTCGGCGGATATATTCTATATCAACGGGTCTCATTTCTTCAAGGTTGGTTAGTCTTGGTATTTCCTCGGATCGGACGCTTGCTTACTTTGTGAAATAAAATAAAAGACCACATCAACTTGGAAACCGCCGTTACCTCCTAACATGTTTAACATATCCGAATCGCTTAGAGAGTCCGAGGACAGTCTGTTTAAGTGAGATTCGATATATTCAACGGAAGACATGATAGTCTCCATAGCCTAGATGGTGTTAGCACATCCAAACAGGTAATATAATTAGCGCGACTTACGGATGAGCCATTCCGATATCCAGGCGTATCTACGAAACACACATTACGCTCTAGAACGCTGTCGCCTAGACTTTTACGCCGACGAGAGAGATGAGGCTCATCCAACATCGACCACCATTCTGGATAAGGCTTGGTGCTGGCATATATCTCCGATATGCTAGATGTCGAGTTCGATGCATTTCTAGGTAGGCTGACCTGCTTATTGTAGGTGTTCGACTCGGGTTGAGATGGAATAGGATCAACATGGACGATATGCTCGCAAGTTTGGACGATTGCTTTAATTATGGAGGTCTTGCCGATACCTAAGACGGGGGTCCATTAGTTCGATAGAGCTAAGAGACGGTCTTGTTAGAGATAATACCAGAGTCACCGGCAAACAACACCTTTAACCGACCCAGATTCTTGCCTGTTTCGGTGAATGGGCGGCGACTTGGCATCTTGATGCTGGGCATTACTAATTGAGGAGCACTTCCGCTATCTAACGTGTTGGAAGGCCTTTGTTCGAAAAATTCCTCGTCGGAACTAACTCCATGGTCTGAGAGCGACCCAGAAAATGAATTTCTCCTTGAAGATGGGCTGCTGACTACGGAACCTGTGCAGGATGTACCTAGCATGATGGGTGTTATCGGCCGCGAAGGTGATGAATAGTTCTGGGATCTCATCGATGCTGGACTATGTGTGAAGACAGAAGCCCTGGATGATTGGGAGTATGCCGGTATATAATCTCTATCCCGTTGTATCGTAGCCTGCCTTGAAGGTTCGCCGTCCTTATCATTACCGCGGGGAGGTGGCACACTTGTAGAGGTAGCAGCCTTCCGCGCGTCTAGAAAACGACTGTGCGGGTTAGACTGCTCGAGGTAAGAATCAATAGACGACTCGTCGGCAAGGAAAAAAGACATCTGGCTACTACAACTAGAAGCCATAAGGGGAGCCGGATCATGGTCGGCCGGACGCTGACGCCCATGCCAAGCGCGGTCGCCAGGAGAGGGTCGCATGGTTGAGGTTTACATCTAGTTAGAAACAGAAGTTGCAGAAGTTATAGGAACGCGTTTGCAGCTTAGGTGGACTACAAAGGTATTATATATAACTAGTTAATAGTTATATAAATACCCTAATACGTATGTATCGGTCAAAGAGGTTGGAGAAGGGCTCAATATAGTTTGTTAGGGGGGAATCACAGGCGGTGGTGGATGATGACATGAGTCGGTATGTATGTAATATGTATTGATCTTAAAGTCGGGGTCTTCTCCTTTTTGGCTGTATGAAGGTTGGAGCCGTTCCATAAATGGTTGAATAAAGGACACCCCGCATCAGATAAGCTCAGGAGGTTGCTTGAGCCAGCTTGGAGAAACAGTGCAGAGGTACATTGCAAATACAAGTCAACACAGAGTATAACTTTAGTTTTTACTATATTCACCAAAGTAGGAATGACGTACCTATTTGTACACCTCCACTTTTGGCTTGTTGAGTATGTACGAGGATGGTGTACGCGGATGGTGCGATCACTTGCGATCACTTGGGTGTTTGTGAAACTCGAACGTTGGATAGTGTGGTGTGCAGGGACGGTCAGTGCAGTCAGTGACTTGCGGCCTTTCATTAGGTTTGTTAGGTTGGGTTGGGTTAAGTACCTAGGTAGGTACCCTGCATTACTTACATATATACTTGTACATAAGTACATAAAATACGTACATTCAATTTATGAGGTACGTACCTATGTAATGCCATGTCGTCCATTCTCGTCCATTTGCCCCTCAACTTCAACCGCTAAACGGAAATCCGAGAATATACCTGACCTACCTGACCTACCGACCTGCCGACTTACCATTTTAATCCACCCTTTAAATCCTTAACGGAAGATTTACTGAAGATTAAGCGCCCTAGTTCAGCCGTATTCACCATAGAGTCTTGCCAAGATTACATTTACTGTCGTACTGTCGCTTAATAAAATCTCTCGGGCGCCTCTTCATCTCTCGTCATCGCAGCCCAGAACCCGCGCCTTGTATTACGACAAGGCTATTTAACTTTCCTTCCCCCTACCTTCACCACGACTTCCAACGCCACTCCCCCCGCAGACAACCCCCTCAAACAACAGACGACTTTGGAGCTTTTAAGCAAGACTTGTACTGCTGGGGGTATATTGTTTGACCCTACTTATACCTCTCTATCTCGCCCGATCCATACCAAGATGGACGCAAAGAGGCATCCGAGCTCTTTTCAGCAGCTTGAGAAGTTGGGAGAGGGTACATATGCTACGGTACGTGCTCCCATGTATTCAATATACCTAGTGATAGGACATTATTTGTTAACTTTTATGGGCGTAACAGGTCTTCAAGGGACGAAACCGCCAGACAGGCGAACTTGTCGCTCTCAAGGAGATCCACCTTGACTCTGAAGAAGGCACTCCGTCAACTGCGATCCGAGAGATTTCCCTTATGAAGGAACTGAAACACGAGAATATTGTGGCGCTCTACGACGTAATTCATACCGAGAATAAGCTTATGCTTGTATTCGAATATCTGGACGGAGACCTCAAGAAGTACATGGACACTCACGGCGATCGGGGCGCCTTGAAGCCTATGACTATAAAATCCTTCATGTTTCAGTTATTGAAGGGCATTGACTTTTGCCACAAGAACAGAGTTCTCCACCGAGATCTGAAGCCCCAAAACTTGCTTATCAACAAGAAGGGCCAGCTCAAGCTTGGAGATTTTGGGTTAGCGCGAGCATTTGGTATTCCTGTTAATACTTTCTCAAACGAAGTCGTCACACTATGGTACCGAGCTCCGGACGTCTTACTAGGCAGTCGAACCTACAACACCAGTATCGATATATGGTCGGCAGGTTGTATTATGGCCGAAATGTACACCGGTCGGCCACTATTCCCTGGTACGACAAATGAGGACCAAATCATACGTATCTTTCGCATAATGGGCACGCCTACAGAAAGGACTTGGCCCGGCATCACACAGTTCCCCGAGTACAAGCCGAACATCCAAATGTATGCCACACAGGATCTTAGAGCTATATTGCCTCAGATTGACCAGCTCGGGATCGACCTCCTGCAGCGGATGCTAGTTCTGCGCCCGGAGCACCGCATTAGCGCACACGACGCATTGCAGCACCCTTGGTTTTCCGACTTGGCCATGCAACACCAAATGCAGCAACAGCAAGCAATGCAAGCTCAAGCCCAAGCTCAAGCCCAAGCTCAAGCCCAAGCCCGAGGCTTTGCGGCCCCAGCTGTGCCTTCGCAAGGCGTTTATGACCAGGGATATTAGTATTATTAATGGACACTAGGTTACAGTCTGGACCAGCGATTTGTGTCTAAGAGTCTTATCTTTAGATACGCTTAGCACGGATATGGATTATCAAATAGCGAATTGGGTTTATGCTTCATTGTCTTGCGGTTATAGAATAGCCACGACGAATGTGTGGAGCGGTCAGTAGCCGGATTAGCAGGCAGCGAACCTGATGTCCCGATGCAGCACGGAAGGGTTAGGGATAGGCAGGCGTTTGGGCAGTAACGGTCGTAACGCTCATAGATAATGACCGCATTTATAGGGATCGGGAGAAAGATCCATTACTATTAATAGGCACCGAAAAGGATATACCCAATGATTCGAGTCTTCCCTCTGCTGTTGTACACTTAAAGCCAGTGCTGCATATATGTGAATTAGAAGATCGTGCTGACTGTACTGTGCGACAAAAAGGGGGTTTAAGGATGATAATACGAAGTTGCTCGGTTAACTAACTTCGGGCCTACTTAGGTACTTTCCTTGGGAGAATATGATGATGAATATGAATAACTGTTAAGCAATCTCTATAGGTAGGTAACTAATCATTAATTGGTCTTCTCGACCGGGGGGCCTACTATAAGTTACTCTAACATTTCATGAATCCCTTCCAATCAAGATCATTAGTAACC
Organism: Daldinia vernicosa; assembly: GCF_022497035.1. Taxonomy (NCBI): domain Eukaryota; kingdom Fungi; phylum Ascomycota; class Sordariomycetes; order Xylariales; family Hypoxylaceae; genus Daldinia; species Daldinia vernicosa. The sequence continues at coordinate 808,298 of NW_025953925.1, forward strand.
GTAGCAAATGTTCGTTATGTAACCCCTATATCTGTTGCTCATTAAATCTATTTCAAAACTTACTGATATATGATACGCCCGGCTTTAATATCTATAAGAGTAACCGCTTCTGGATGATTTACTTCCTCTTGTTGACTAAACTGTCGTCAACATTACTCTTAAAGCGATCCTCGTCCGGCTCCCCGGCCCACGTCTCTGCTAACCCAAAACCTGGCTCTTCTTCCGGGTATCCCATACTCCTGCGAACCTTTGCCACTTCTTCGCGAACCCTCCTCGCGACCTCGATTCTTAGACCCACGGCTTCCTTGCCGTATTTAAGTTCGTCAGTTAGTTCGCCCATTGCCAGTCTCTTTTTCTCCTTGCGGACGAGTTCCTGCCACCGCGCGCGAAGATCCCCGAATTTCTTCTCGGTGTCTAAGAGTTCACCGAAGGCCACGCGGAACTTGACGGGGAAGCGGGGAAGAAATCGTGGCCATCCCCTGTCTTCGGGCATGACGTGCTGCGGGCCGTCGATGAACATGGGCAGCACGTCGGGCATGGGCTCGCTTTCGAGAATCATGCGCGAAATACCCCATTTGAAATAACGCATGAACATGTTCGGGTGCTGATGTACGCATGCCTCGGGGAAGACATGGATCCAGCTATGCCGGTTTTGAGAGTATATAGACGGCGCGACGTACTGGTCTGTGCCAGTAGTAGTGAATGTCATACCCCCCGAAGTAAACGGATCTGATATGTCATGAGACTCTTCTTGGGGAGCTGGTATCGGAGTAGTGAGCGGTGATGAAGACAGAAGTCGAATCGCCTGGGGAACTGTAGGCTGAAAGAGTCCCCCATGAGGCGAGTGTTTTAACCTATGGGTCGGTAATACTTGGCCAGCATAGAAAAAAGATCCAAGTAGCCTAGCTATATATGTTAGCGGGAGGAGAGGATATATACGAGTGAAGAGATGCGCGCTCACTTATTCTTATAGCATATATCATGGGCTCCCATACCCCATCTATGATTAGATGGATTGAAAGCATAGCTGAATGGTAAAACCCCCCATATTAGAGGATCATCAAGCCTAGGCGACGGATTAATTTATAAGATATTATAATTATGAATATTGAGGTATATGCTACTTACACGCTGACATGATTTGAAACTGATGTAAGATTAGTTTCTCATACTATCACGAGGCCCGTCATCACCCACCAGTAATGAGACCTCTTTGCCTCTGTTCGACATCTTTCCTTTTGTCTAAGACTTCCAAGAATCGCTCTAAACCGGTTACCTCGACCGAGTTTAACGCGTATAAGAAACTCCTTGAGAGGGCCGCAGTTAGGCCCATAATAACGGAAGAAGTTATCCGCCAGGGCAGACTTGGCTGCTGGAGAGGCAGCTTGTTGGGGTTTGAGTTGGACATGTCGACTTCGTGAGACGCCATTGAATTTTGCAGTTAGAACCTAACGGCATAGCAAATAATGATATCTAGTTAAGGAGAGACTACATGATGTTTTGAAGTTTTCGTAGGCGATGGAGGCACCAAAAGAAAACTTGGGTAACGGCGCGAGCGCAAAATGCGTACGGCTACCTATGTACCTAGGTATTGTACTTGAGAAGGTACCGCTCCGTAACTAGGTTAGGTAACACGGAATTTTCGATGACGGCTTCTCGTTACCATCTGCAGGGGCGGGACGATCTTATTGGGTCGGGAGAAAACGATACATTGATAGACCCCTGTAGCTACCTACACTAGGTATAGTACAATACATTAATACCTGGACAAGTACCTAAATCCCTACTTCCATTACGTTAGTATATGTACATATGTACGCCTCGAGCCTTGCAGATACAGACATGTATATCCACTTTATTTAACGTTCGCGACATCTAACGTGAACTCTACTATTAATTGTAGAAAACTAAAAATAATGAAGAGGTATCTTTTATAATTATTTCAAGTACCATATCCAAATCTCCAAGATGTCGCATAGTAAGACCTCCCCTTTCTAATCGTTGCATTGCATTGATAGATCCTCAGGAGATATATCCTCAGATATACCCTCAGGAGATAGTCGGTATCACTAACAAACACATTTCGCCCTAGGTAAGCGGAACACCTCGCGCGCCGTCTTCACCTCCCACGAGCGGGACCTCGCCAAACGAGCATGGAGCTCAACGACGGCACGGCTTTCACGCGAAAGCTTCCTTCCCTTCTCATCCTGCGGCCTATGTCTCGAGATAGCCCAAGACCCTGTGTCATGTGTGCACGGCGACATCTTCTGCCGCGAGTGCGCCCTGAGCAACATCTTAGCCCAGAAGAAGGAGATAAAGCGCCTCGAGAAAGTTCGCGAACAGGCCGAGCGTGAAGCCTTGGAAGAAAGGGCGCGTCAGGAGGAAGAAGCCCGTGAACGCGCCGTTCGCGAATTTGAGATGACGCAGATTGGGCTGGACGCAAAGGCGAGGAGTAATAGCACCAATAAAGACGATAATGCTGCTCGGAAAGGATCAGTCGATAGTCGTGACCAAAGCAACACACCGGCAGCGGCAGAGTTATCTAACGGCAGTGGAAAGAAGCGCAAATTCGAAATAGACGCGGAGGAATTAGCGCGAATAGCACAAGAAGATAGGGCAAAAGCGCGGAAAGCAATCGACGAAGAGAAGGCAAAAAAGCCCGTGTTGCCATCGTTTTGGACACCTTCGATAACACCGTCTTCCAATACGAAGGATGCGCTTCATGAGATAGCCAAGAAGACCAAGAGCACACCCATATGCCCAGCATCGAAAGACGACAGTCCACACACGTATTCGCTACACACACTTGTGACGGTGAACTTCACCGAAGAGGAGGATGGAGGTGGCGAGAGCGGCGGCGGTTCAGGCAACATGAAGAAGCGCATACGCATATGTCCATCATGCAAGAAGGGACTAAGCAATACCTCGAAAGCACTGCTCGCCAAGCCCTGCGGTCATGTCTTGTGCCGTAACTGTGTCGATAAGTTTATGCGACCCTCACGGCACCACCATGATCCACACGCATCAGTAAGCGATCAAGGGAGCTTACGGTGCTATGTTTGCGAGACAGACCTCACGGATCAGAAGGGCAGTAATGATGGGGGTGGTGAAAAGGGCAAGAGGAAGGATAAGGAGAGGATACGGCCGGGGCTGGTCGAGCTAAGGAGCGAGGGTACGGGGTTTTCAGCTGGGGGCGTAAACCAGGTGCAGAAGTCTGGTGTGGCATTTCAATGCTAGACTCGACTGCAATATCATAAAGAATATGGGACTGGATTATGACTATATGACTATGATATTAGAATTAATTCGAGTATAGCAACGAGTCGACGCCCGCTCCCAACACCGGAAATCACACATTATGTATAGCCAGACCTATCCTGCCGTACGCTATGCTTAATACGATATCCGGTATCCCCATAACCCGTTCCCAAACCCAAGCCCAGCCCAAAGTTGAATCATCGTAAACCTCGTACATGATGCGGCCTGCCGTACGCTCTTTTTCGACCGACGCCACCTCCCGACCTTTTGCAAACATGTACCCAGAGATTTACAATTCCCCAACTCCGGGGCCCTGAATGCCCCCAAACAAATAAGCCCGTCTTTTGGAATCCCCCCCTCCCCCCATGTCCGAGTACAGCAAGGAAATCGACAGGAAGGGAAAGGAAAGAGATGGATGAATGATAGTCTCGACCCATTCGTGACGCAGTAGAATAGATTTTACCCCCTTCAGACAAAAGAAAAGAAAACGAAAGAGAAAGCTAGATCGATGTACGCGCAGCAGACAGACACTTGTCCAGCAAATCCCGTACAGCCCATTCTTACAGGCCCCCCTCCCTTTTTTTTTCCCCAACACCCACCCCAATATCAATCATCCTCATCATCCTCATCTAATCAAATCAATAATACTTAACCCCCCTCTGCGTCCTATCAATCATATTCGCCACCACGCTTCCCCCCTCATCCCCGTCGTTCTCAGCGAGGAACGACCGTGCCCCGCTACGCTTCCGCGGACTACTCCAACGGTATCCGTATCCCGCCGCGGGATACGGTGTTGGCGGCGGGGACGGGAGCCGCTCGTATCGGTACCGGTCGTAGGCGTTGTCGTGCCGGTCCCGCAGCGAGTGGAGTTGGTGCTGCTGCGGCGAGGAGGGCGGAGGGGTTGGGGGGCGGCGGCGCGGCGGTAGAGATGCTAGACGGAGGGGGGAGGGGGAGGTGCGCTGTGGTGGCGGAGGGGATGGTTGGCGTGGTGGAGGAGGAGGAGGGGGGAGGGCGAATGGGGATGGGGGTTCGGATTCGGATTCGAATTCGAGAGGGGGTGGTGTTGGCGCTTGGGGTAGAGACGGTGGTGGCGATGGTGGGGATTCTAGTAATGAGGACGGCGGCGATGGCGGAGGCGAGGACATTCGTGTCGGGGATGGTGGTGTCTTAGGCCGGGTTTCAACGGGGGTCTCAATTATAGCCTTAGGCTCCGGCCCAGCTTCAATCCTCCTAGCCTCCGGCGAGCCCCCAACCACGGTCTCAACCACGGTCTCAGTCCGAGTTTCGGTCCTAGTCACCGGCCTAACAACAGCTCTAGCCTCAGTTCTATCCCTAACTCCGGCCCTAGCCCTAGCCCTGCGTGCCCGGATCTCAGCCAAGACGCCCGCGACGACGAAGTATAGCTTAAAGAGCAGCCTGTGCACGACGTCCTTAGCCAGCATCGTGGCCCCGTGGCCCAGGAAGCCCTTAATCAACTCGCCCAAGATACCATCGTACAGGGCCCCGACGCCCTCGGCGCGCGCGATCTGCATAGTGGCACCGAAGACGCTGCTCTTGCCAAAGTCCTTGACCGCCCGTAGCGCGTCCGATTTATAACCGCCTTCGGCTCCGGGGATCCGCTCCGGTGGCGCGACGTTCTCCTTGAAGGAGACCTTACGAGGGACTTCTGTCTTGGGCGATATTGCCTCGTCGAAGGTAACGTGGTGTGTTGTCTGCGCGTCTTGCGTGGGAGCCTCGACTACGACTTCAGGGGCTTGTGCTGCATCCTCGTTCGAGCTCTCGGACGCGGCCGGGATGGGGATGCCGTTCTGCAGCCGAGTCTCGGCGGTTTGGAGCGGGTATGTGATAGTGCTGGCGATGGTCTTGCTGATAGCGGCAAGGAGGAACGTTATGTGTGCGCCGGGGTTATCCCATCTATCGGCCGAGACGGTCTTTTTCTTAAGGAACTCCTGAAGGAAGAAGGTGATACTCGGGTTTAGGGTGAGCACCAGGCTGGCCGAGTATCCGGACCAGAACCCCGCGAGATCCTGCTCCTTCCGGATAGCTTCGACGATCTCGCGGACGCTAGCATCCCTCACCTCCTCGCCGTCGATAAGTGGGACCGGCTGCTTGCGGGCGACCACATTGGCGATCGGAGTCGTGAGGAGTCTCGAGCAGGCACCAGCCGCCACGCCAATAGCCAATTGCTCGAGGACGCCTAACCCCGGCACGGACCTATCGCCTCTCCTCCGGCGACCGCGGCCACCGGCGGCGAGCCCGACGCTCCGGAACCACTCATAGAAGAGAAAGAAGAGGAAAGAGTCCAAGACAGATCTGGCTGCGTCTTGAGCTAGGCCAGTATAGATCGCTCTCGGCCCGCCACCGGAGTTCCAGATCCGCGAAAAGGCTCCGGTGATTCCGGCGTGCGTGGACTCCCGCGTCGGATCCGGAGCTGCCCCGGGACCGGCCGGACCTGTGGGAGTGGTGTCGCCGGCGCTGCTGCTGCTGTTGAGTCTTTCCTCCCGACGAAAATGTCGTTGAGCTTGGAGGCGGGTAATCGCTAGAGAGAGAGGGTAGAGAGTGCATGTCGAGATGAGCGTGCCGGCGGAGCCCGAGACGGCGTGGTGTAGGGCCGGGAGGAACTTGTCTGCTGCTGCTGCTACTACTGCTGGTGGTGGTGGTGTGCCTGTGTAATTGGCGATGTTTGGCGATGGCATGGTTAGTTTCCTTCCCAGCGCTGTAAGTGGTAGAGGGAACAGATAGACAGGGACTATATGATTTATATCTCAGAACAAGCCTTCCGATTTGGGTTCCGGGACGATCTAGAATACAGTATGAGGACAAAAAACAGGACCACAGAAGAATATTGTCAGCAGCTTTCCACACCAACCGAATCTCGGGCGAGACCTTTGTGGTCGTGTATGTATGTTGCCTTGTAACACGACGATGTCTATGGTGCCAAGAGGGGTTGGTCGATAGCTGATCGTGTCTAGGAGGGGACAAAAGCCCACTAGGTTGTATATAGATCATGTAGTCTACCACGTCCTCTACCGTACAACTATTTGTTTATTCGCCATTGGGTCGACGATGTCGCACAAGGCCGGCGGCATATTGTTTGTGTGCTAGTATGTACCTATGTGTTAGACGTGCGTATAGGATGGGTATGAGAGAGGAGACCTTCACGATGTGACCGAGCGAAGAGGGGGCAACTTGAGCCACTTGAACGACGACGTCATGACCAGTTCATAGTTAGTTTACATACATCTATACTATACTACCATACCTTACGTAAGACCTCTAATATATGTTGTGTTCCGCATAGTACAAAAAGATGACCAGTAAAATAGTATAGTGCTCCAACTCCATCCCCCTTTATGCTTACATGCATGGAAATTCCCTGCCCTACATCCTTACCATCCTTACTATCCTTACCATTTCTTCCTAATTGTATATCCAAACCAAACTTCGAGGCTGGCTATCCATAGACGACCCATCTCCAATCCTTTCGCTTGTGGATGTCTACTGTACACATTTTGCGTTATTAAAAAGTCAAATCTGGTAATAAAGGTGTACCCGCGAGGGGCTTCTCTGAAGTCCACATTGTCCTATAGGATGCTGGGAAAAGGCACCGAGAGATTGGCGAGTTTACACGTGTACAGGGTCCTCATGCTCCATCCCGCTGTGCAGCCCTTAGGTTAGGTATACCGCCACTTCGGGCACCGACACGTGTGCCGTCAAAACTCTCAGCCTATCGAAGCAGCTTCTATTCCGAGTCATGCTCTTTATTGGAACTTGATGAGTGGTATCATATGAATCCTAAATACGGCCTATGGCACCAAAAACCTTTCAACGCCGGACCAAAGAGGCAGCAAATCATGGCATACCTGCTGACCTTGCCACCTTTGTATAACGCCCCCCAAATCGCTTTCCTGTTAAACAAATTCAAACCCTAAAACCACCCGCTTTGCTATGGTATCCCCCGATAAACGCCTAATCGTGATGATAATAATGATGATGATAATGACCGGTCCATCCAAATGCATTTACCTAATTACCTGGGTAGACCTTCGTTTGATATCCTTGTTCGATATCCTCATACGATATGCCGCATAAGAACAGTCAGTCCTAAGCTCGGCTTGCTACCGACGGTCGTCGTGAATTGGCTTGCATGCCAAAACTTGAGGACCGTCGAATGCCCATCGCGCCCATCATTCCTAGGTCTGGCTCCCCTGGTGCGTCGTCTAGGTCCATATTCGTATCGGTATGGTTTTCGGGGAGCTTCTGAGCACCAAATCCGACCACCTTGAAAATGTTGGTACGCCCGCCATTGGTTGCCGTGTGGAGCTGTTCACGGAGACGCGCTAGTTGATAAGTCCTCCTAATAGGCTCGAAAACGGGCGGCGGCATGACGGGCTGTGGATTCCATCGTGCTAGCGCGCTCATGACAGCAGCAGTCTCCTCGTCAGAGTCGACTGGTCCGGCATTAGCGTCGTCGTCGTCTTCTAACGGAGCGTTTGCATCCAATGCGGCCTCTGTTACATATTAGTCGTCGTGATTAAATGTCTAACCAGTGTTCTACGTCTTACTTTGTTGTTTTGCCTGGTTCTTCTTTTGATACGCAGCGAGTAGCATATCGTAAGGAAGCGATCGACCGGCAACAGCACGCTTAGCTCCCATACTGTGGCTTTTGCATGTTAAAGACCGCGCACATGGTTGGCCGTTAGGCAATATAACACCACATTGCTTCTCAACATCGACGGGGCCTAGATCAGTTAGACACGACCGACATGGTTCAACGGTAAGGATGCATAGTGGCTAGATACCTTTAGGCTTGGGAACCTTTGGCTTCGGCTCCTCCTTCTTTTTCTTGTTCTTTGGTCCCTTGTCGGCATCACCGTCGGCCTTTCGTTTTTTGCCCTTCGGCTCACCGTCCGGCTTCTTACCACCGACCTTCTTAGTTGCTTTTCCACTCGTTCCTTTTTTCTCGGGCGAACCGTCATCATCATCATCACCACTGTCATCATTCATCTTAGCATCCCCATCCTCGTCGGCTTTGCGCGCTTCCTCTTCCCGCGCTTGTTCTTTTGCTCGTTCCCTAGCCTCCCTAGCCTCTTTTTTGCGCTGGGCTTTCTCTTTCTTAATCCGTAGGCATTGCGCAATATGTTCCTTCGCCGCAGTTTTGATAATGCCCTTTTTGCAGTGTTTACATTGTTGGAGATTAAGATTATCTTCGAGAGGCCGTCCGGTCGCAAAGGTCTCACGGGAGTTTTCGTCTAACTGGTTGACCACGGGTCCGGGAGACGGGACGCCAACGATGACGGAAGGGTTCTCGGAGGGTTTAGATTTCTTGTCGTCTGTATGGTAGAAGAATACTTAGAAGCTGCTGGCGCTACAGAGAGAGTATAGGGTTTAGGCGCAACGTACCATCGGCAACGCTGCCATCTCTCCAATTGCCGGGTTTTAGTTGCTTCGGTACAGGCTTCTTTAGTTTGATTATGCCGTTTGGCCTATCTCGTATGACTTTCTTTGAAGCGACGTTAATTGTACCTTCGTCATCGGGACCTAGAACGTGGGGCGAGCATTCGTGTCAACACGGCGCGCTGCGCAGTCAAGCCTGCGAATTACCACATACCTTTGCGCCCCTCTCCGCCGCTGCCCATTTTGATAGATATTTGACCCTTTTTTCGGTTACATTTATTTGTGCAAGGGTTGTAGGATCGCGCTATTAGCACAGATTAAATAAGAGGTGATGGAAACGTCGTAGGCAGCGACTTATGGATGGTTTGAAGATAGATGGTAGTTGTTGTATGATTGAAGAGGCGTTAAGCTAAGACTCGCGGACCACTTGAAGACGCTCCGATAAGATCTTATCGCTTCGTTAGCTTACCCGTGGAATTACCGCAGAGAGTGTCTCTTGTGCACGGACCCATAAGTTACCAGGTATGTAGGTACTTGTACCTTAGCGGCTCAGTTACATTAGGTACGGTCCTTTATACATCAAAAGACCGAAAACAATTCAAGTAACCTAAACCATTATGCGCAGACGAATATATTATTTGGGGTATTTTTGAAAACCTACGTAATCTTACCGACCTGTATAATCCCATTCGCCTATATGCCCCCCTTAAATATGCCCAGTAGGTCAGCAAGCCAAAATACTTCCCGTTGCTTGGTCACGCCCATAAACGCCTTTCCAGATACCTATACCGCTTATAATCCGAATCTAAACCATTCAATATATCCGCCGTTGGCCGTCCTCCTCTTCTAACTTTACTTTGTGCCCGGCCGCCTCTTTATTTAATTTGGACCGATGCTCTTCCATTATTTCTGACAGCGCCTTTGCGTGTAACATTCCCATCTGCCTCCAAATCACTTGCATCGCGTTATAAGCCCAGTCCCAAAACTCCGGCGGGACGTTCGGAGCGCAACCGGCGACTTTAAGGTGCCAGAGAAGGCTGGGTACTCCTACCGCTCCTGAATTGCCATATCCATCCGCCTCAAACTCTAGGGTAACTTCGGGGTCAAGCGTTGGATGGTGCCAGTGCGAAGGTACACTTATAAGAATATCCTCGGCCAGTCGTTCAATAGTGGTGTAACATTTTACTCTTCGAGGAGCTGGTAGGGTTCGACTGCTCGAAATAGGATATATTTTCATAAATTTGACAAGCTTTTGGTTAGTAAGGATATGAGCCCAACGGTAATGATTCCATAGCCTAGCAGCCCATATCACATTATACTTGTGCCACTTTCCGCGAAAGACCGCTTCTGGCGGATACTCTCCCCTATTTTCCGTAAAGGGAAAAACTTCTAGTAGCCGCCTTTCTAGGCCATCAAACGTATTATCTAATTGGATAAATTGTCGAATAATATCATCTGCGGCCGGACGCCCGTCGGTGTATACCGTGTGCTCGAATGTCGCTGACAGTTGGAGAAGTCGAACCATAGCGAGAGCCAAATCGACAGAACAGCTTTCTGGGACTCCTTGCATCAACTGTTTACAGAATTTTAGGGCCTCGAAGAAACCAGGTGGAAGAGGTGTGCCTGTCGCTTGATATGGAATGAACTGGGATAGTTAGTAGTTGGGCCGTATAAGATATGGCGAATACAATACCATTGAAAATAATAATTGTAATATACCATATACACCTCCATTAGGGGCCTGTGGAAGAGGCAGTACAGATCGCAATACAGCCACTGCCCCATTAACGTGTGTGCTAGCCAAACCCACCGCCACTCTAGATCCTCTACCTTGGACGACCTATATATGGTAAGTGATGCGTGCTTAAATATAATTACTCCTAGGTATCAGTTTACCTCGAATAAAGCGAGCGTTACGACGCTTCGAAGGCGAGCTACAAAGCCTGCAGGATCATTACTTGCAATTAGCTGTCCGGTTTGCTTTAGAGATGCGACGTATTTAGAACGCGCAACTAGATTCATATTCTTGTTTCCTAGCAGGTTAGACAGTCCTGCGAGACCTACAGCTATCATGACGTTCTGGGCGGTATCTGCCCTCGAAAAATACGTCGCTACCTGCTCGCTTGTTCTTGGGGAGTCGGGATGGTTCATAAGATAGCGATTGATGTAAAACTGCAGGCCCTGCTGTTCTATGTTTAAATCTACCTTCTTAGGTATCTTTGCAGGAACAAGTCCGGGTAGCGGCAAGGAACTATTGTCCGGTGGACTATCTGAAGCACTGCTCGACGACTCGTCAGTCCACGCTGAAGCTGCGGCTGAAGTCGAGGCGAAACTTCTGCTTTGCTCAGTAGGAGACCCCGAAGAGCCCCATTGGGCATGGGCTTTTTGTATAACCTTGCTACTCTCATCTCGGAACATAAGTGATAACTGATCTCGATAACCTGGGCATTTCTTGCCCACGCGAATGCATTGTGAGCATTCTGGTCGTTTCTTATCGCACTACAATCTCATAGTTAATTATGGGCCAGGTCATCTATGTAGGTATTACGGTCCCGACCGATTGGATTGATTGAGGTGGATACAGGCGACACAGATGAACCTTGCGGCATCTCGCATACGATGCCGCCTAGTACATCTTGCCTCGGCTGCAGGGCAAGGCAAGACAAGACAAGACAGGGAAGGGGGATGCATGTGTTTGGTGAGGTTGTGAGCGCATACGCACCTTTATACGTCGGGTTCGACAGTTTTGACACCCCTGAGAAGCCTTTCCACAATAAACCATTGTGCGAAAACTCCAGGATAGGCAAGCTGAACTGACAAATCAGAGTAGTGTATTGTCTTAGTTGCGCTTGTCGAGTCGTGTGTCTCCGTAGGTTGGCAGCCGTCGTTGGTCAATATTGCGGCTGGCAGGTATCGAAAAGGGAAAGCAGTTCGTCAAAGTCGTGGGGAACAAGAAGGATCATGATTATGCGAGGACTAGCGGCATTAGTTTTGCTTTTTCTCCCTTTCGTTCGTCACTTGTATAAAAGGATCGCTCGATGCCACTCCGGATCTTGTTAACTTTCGTTCCCAGAACCTCCGAGGCGGATTTTCACCAAGTCCCGGACGGAAACGCTTCACGTGCCTTCGAGATCGAAAATCGGCGGCGGGCGCACGGCGTTTTTCCAACAACGTTCAATATGATTTGAAAACCAACCACCAATAACAGAATATGGATAATATAGTCCAGCTGAGTTGCGATTTTATTTTATATAAATCAAGCTACTCGGTAAGTTACTCGGTACTATGCAAAGAGAGTACTTAACAAGGAGTAGAGCGCTGAAGCTCAGAAAGGGGAACCAAGAGCTGGGTATCCGTGATGGGGGCTCACGGTATTCGGCAATAGTTATACTGTATATCCGACCTCGTCTCGTCTGAGAGAGGCTGAGATGTGAGAAGCGTTGGTCAATTACAATCCTTCAAATTGACCAGTAAGTGACCAGTCCGTCAGTCTAATACCGAATCCGCTCTTCGCCTATGTATCCCGCAGAGGCCACGCATCTACATATTAGTAATACATGTCTGCATGGGTGGGTTTTCCCTCTTTTTTTCTTTCTTGTTTTATCCCTTCTCCCTTTTTTCACGCTTCTGTTTTCCTGTTAGAAATATGCCTAAGGTTATTTTAGGTACGGGATAAGAGGTAGGTAGCTCACCTACGGAGACTTGGGTTGTTTGAAACTCGTCCAATGTCAAAAGAGACGTGAAAAAAATAATGCTACCGAATAGGAACTTCCCCGCTTTCCCTTACATAGACCCAATCGTCAGTTTGGTGTGGGGGTGAAAGGTACATATAATGACATGGGTTTTAACATGGGTTAACGTGGTTTACATAGCAATAGTTTCGGATCAGCCGTGGATCAGAGGTTAAAACATCCTAGCAATTCCGACAGCCCTGAACGGAAATTCCCAGGCAAGAGCAGACAAGACTGAGGTACCCTAGCAGCCTAGGTACCTACATCATAGGCAAAGCCAGGGTTGAGGCTTCTCGGGTTCTATATTCCACACTAGTGAACGTATACATTTGGTAGGCGGGATCCGTTGGTATCCCCGGGCAAGTTGGGTCGAAGTCGCAACGGACATCAACTTAAACAGGTAGGTACATCCATAGAAATGTATCAAATGTTTATCCGCGCTAATTCATAAACCTTATTGATATAGGAAATAGCATCTACTATGTAGGTTAAGTCCCTAGATACCCAGGTGCATATGCTACGTGCATGCCCATTTTGATTAATTCACGTCACCAGCCTCGAGTTTTACCTATTAAAAGCTTCTTTTTTCCTCCTTACATGAATTACCCCAACTGGGCTTTTATTAGGGCTACTAATTCCCGCCAACGTCCTTCCTCTTACATATCAACACTGTTACTCAGCGCGTAGCACACTTTCGATCAGGGCTGAAGACATCATCCAGGGCTTGTGACCGGGTGCTACGTTGCGAGAATCCGAGTGTCATTTCCCAAAGTGACGTAACCCTGAGGGGTTGAAGGACTTCATTGTAAGGTATCAGACGAACCGAGCGAGTCAAGAAAATACTTGGCCAGATCGTTGGGTCTCTTCGGGCTTTTCTCGCATTGCTACCAATTCATCGTCCCACGGAGACTCCAAAACACTTAGCTTTCTGATAACTAAGGCTTTCTCTCAAAACTCTATGAATTCAACGCTTCTAGATTGGCAAAGAAAAAAAAATGCCAATCCTTAAGTCCAATCCTTAAGTGCGAAGAGCGAGGGTATCCGAGCTTTTAATTGGCCCCGTATCGTCTAGGATGTTAGCACGACGCCGAGAGGGGCTTTGAAGACTCGAGTTTGTCACACCCTGGGTCCGGCCCAGGGTAAGAAGGAGATTTTTTCAGACCAAAAACTCCGAACCCGGGATCTTCCTATTGACAGCTCATCCCTGACGGAAGAGGGCAATGCTATCACTTTTATTACTAGTGTATGTTAATGGCTGCCTGGCTTATGTACATGCATGCTTCGCCTTTTCGTTACAATGCAGGTAACACTTCTGCACCTGTCAAATTCTCACGGCCAGATAGGCGATGATCGTGACTGTCAACAAGCCATTCAGTATGTAGTACGCACTACTCAGTCACATTACCATTATGCCCAGCTTCATCAACATCCTCCAGTCGTCCGGTGTCAAAACAAGGCGAACAAGCTAGTTTCGGGAGATCGAATGGTCTGTGATCACAATTTCTCCTTATTTGTGTCGTACATGTCGTACTTCGGAAAATAAACGCGGGTGACAGCGTCTCGTCTAGTTTCAAACAAAGGCACATTGTGTCTTTGTCACACACGCAGCGAATAAGGTGCTCCCAAAGAACTTCAATTGATCATTGGCTGATTTTGCGTCAGGCTATATACTGTATATGTTGGTTAATACGGCAAATAAGACAGGCATGATACTGCCCTTGTTTCTTGTATCCCAAATGCTCGTGTTTGATGACGATAACTGAATGGTTAGCTACCATCAAACCTGTATCAGAACTATCCACACATCCAGCTTGTTCAGTGGATTTGTGCACCTCGTTCTACCTATGATGAGCGCCTGGACAGTATCACTTTTATTTAATCAATTTCTGGGCTTTGTATTGAATCGCAATCATATGCCTTGGCAATATTGCATGGTTTAGCCCTAATGGGGTTGGATATAGAAGTAGCAAAAGAAAAGAGAAGTTGATTGGAAAAACAAGCTACTGTAACCCATCTATTATTTTTATATTCCTTGTAACTCGATAGCCGAGGCCTCGTCGCTCGACGCTTCCCCAAAGCCAACTGGTTGTTTAGGAATTCTAAAGCCCATGAACGGCAGATACGATCCAGGGAAGAAGAAGCAGAAGCTACATACAACTAGGAAAACGGGCAATGTGTCCAAGACGTACATGCTACACAGTGTTAGCCTACAAGGGGATACTATAAGCAGGCTTCGGCCACTCACAAATACTCGTGCTGAGATATGGAGCCGTTTGAGCTTTCGGCAAATTCGACTACGCGGAATATAGACCGGATCTAGGAAGAAATGTCAGAAGGCTTACACTAACAATCATTTCTTAGTTTCTTACCAGAATCAAAATGCAAGATATGTTGACTGCATAAAGGAGGTGTCTCCAGCTTGGGTTTATCTTTCGTGACAACCCTTTGACTAAGACCGACTTCCCTCCGTCCGTCGCCTCAAGCCTCGACAAAAGACTCGCCTCGAATCGTTGCGAAGTAAAATGAAAGCGAGCGGCAATCACTGTGAAAAGTCCAAACGCTGCGATTTGTATCGCGAGGCCTATAAGTGCGACGTTCTTTCCTGTATTTATCTTCTCCTCAGCACCCTCGTCTGTCACTTCAGTACTCGAAACGGAAACGGCGCCAAAGAGCTGAACAAGGAGAGATATTACGTCGAAGGTGACGAAAATAGGCGTGATCCACCGAGCTACAAGGGTTAGTAAGGGGATGTGAAGAAGAGCTTGAATAAGTAGGTACATACGCGGAATCCAGAGGAGTCTTGTCGTTCTTTCTTGGGTGGGGACAACATGAAAAACGATACGGCCAAAGACGACATATATGACACCAGCCATGAGAACAGGGGCAAGAATGATTACACAGAATTGTATCGCGTATAGGTTCAAGTTAGAAGGATTGCCAGCAGACGCAATTCGGACCGCATATCCAACTACTTCCACTATCGTCGACGTGTTAGAATATTTGCAGCCCTATATGAAAGGCCACTAAAGAGCTTACTGAGTATTGCTAGAAGCTGTACCGTCCATACCCAAGATCTTTTCCGAATAGTCAGAGCAGAAGACCAAACAAGAGCTATCCCGAATAGGGCGAGGCATACTCCAGCTACGGCCTCCGACGGATCGTAGGGATAAAAGGAGATATCATTTAATGATGTACCAGATGACATATTAGCGACCTTAATCCAAGACAATTCAAATTTAGTTAATAGGTATATAACTGAAATGGTTGAGTTTTCGATAACATTCGGGTATGTAGTCTAAAGTACAGAGGCAGGAAAAAAGTGAATACATTCAAATTTCCAACATAATCAAATTCTAGGAAGATGCTTCATTTCCTTTATAATATCCCATAGGACTTCTATCATCTATCATTAGGAAGGGCTCCGCCACCGCCATGTGTGACGCCACAGAATGCGGAAGATCGTGAATCCTACCAGGCTTCAACATAACGACTTGAGATCGCCCACCGGCTCGCTTTCGGAAGAGGACCGGTCGCAGATCTCATAGTACTTATATGCTGTCAGCAAATTTACCCCTTCCCGTATTTGATTTTGCTGGTTTATTGCTTACGTGTAGCGACGTTGGGCGTTTTTGCTCATTGGGGCTGGGCTAAGAGCTGAGGCTCTATGGATTCGCTAACGCTGATAACCTTCCCAAGACGGTTATAATTTCCTTGCAACGCCACTCTCGTTATTAAACCATAGTAATCGGAATACTTGCTCTTGAGGATTTAAAGGACTTCCTAGTAATCAAAAGATTTAGGTGTGCCTCGTTTCATATACGAATATTTGCGAGACTTTCATGTCTGCCGAACTTTCTCGTAGCAGAATGTTCATAGGGGGTACAATACTTCTTTACCAGTCTTATTCCTGCATTCAAAATATATAAAACGGAAGAGATTCGCAAAAGGGGCGATTGTTAATGCAGCTTTGCCAGATGCAGGTAGCTATCTAGTAGGTAACTACTTGTTAAGCTATCACTTTTTAACATACTCCCAACCCATCGCCTTCTACGCCAACGAATACACTTTTCTACTTTTAATTATAGGCTTTCGTCACTATTTTCTTTACTTTAGCATGTATAGCGACCCTATAATAGTTAATAGGTATTCACTATCCTTTTAATACTAGTATTTCATTCAACCTTGAGCACTCACCTCAGGTCCTCCGTTAGGCGCGGAATCCCGTAATAGATTGCATGCTCAGCAAACGCAGGGTCTTATAGTTGTGTTAGATGGAACTACCCCATTACAGGTGTAGTTTTGTATCCAGTAGAGTACAGTCACATGCCGCATTTCCCCCGGAGAAAATCGACTATGTCATCTATCCCATCTGGAATCTTATACCAATGCCCTTGCCCCTGGTAGACTTCCCATGAAACGTCGAAGCCTACCGATTTAAGAATTCTTTGAGCTGCCTCCCCATTAGACAATTTGATCCTTTTATCTTCCGCACCATGTCCGAGAAATACCGGCGTAGAAAGCGACGTCCCTCTGCTGATAATATCAGGAATGCCACTGGAATCCAGTATATCATCGTAAAACTCGATTACTGGGAAAATTGGATTCTCTTCTGCTTGGGTATACACCTCGGTTGAGGTAAAGGGGTCTTCATCGACAGGGCTAGCGTCGCTGTCAAATACGAATTCATCGCCTTCGCTTCCTATAAGACCATCGATGTCAGGCTGAAATGGTAACCATCCGCTCATCCCCACGAACCCTCCGAGAGGAAACCAAGATGTAAAAAGGCAGAATAATGCCATTGCACAACCATGACCGAGACCACCCAAGATAATGTTTTGGTAGGGAACCCTTTGACATTCGTCTTTGATTAGATGTGATATTTCCCCATGGGACTCCACAAGCCCCTTAGTTTGGGTATTCGGCCGGAAGAAGAGGTCATCCAGAGAGGCGATGTCGAACCATTGTGTCAACCTTGTGTGTATTATCATGCTTGATCGACGGCGTTTCGCTGTGGGAAATATAAAACGTGCGCCGGGGAATATTTCTGTAAGCTTTTTGCCACCAGAGGTGACGCCAGTCTCAAGAAGTTCTTCCCCAAACTTACGCCCATTTGACCCAAGTCCATGGAGAAGGATGAAGCTGTGGGTATGGTTTGATGTAGGCTCGACAATAAAAGGTGCTGAATGGTTAGTGCCAGGTGTGGTTTTTGAACTCATGGTCTTTCGAGTTGGCATGTATTTCCTTATGAATATTAGGCTGGTGTATGTTAATTGGTGTATGTCGAAGTGTGGGCATTGAGTTCTTATGTCTTTGTATTTATAATAAACCGATGGCAAAACTGAATCTTAATCTATTGTTTTACTTTTGGAGCTATAAAGATTTACTGATTGTGAGACACGGGCTATGAAGAGTTTTCACTTGTAAAAGAAATTGTTTGGGTTTAGTTAGTTTGTTTGTAATTATTATAATATTACTTTTACTATTGTTTTATTAAGCTCTTAGTAGCTACTATGCTATACCTGTATATATCAGACTAAAATTAAAATAAGAGGTAACAAGTTTGAAACGTGAATTCGAAACTTCAGCTACCGAATAACGCACAAGACTACCTAAGCCGTATTATCAACGGCCTTGGTGCGTTATGTAAATATGCATATTTATCCATATATTCGTAGAGCGGGTCGGGTTTAAAGACGTGGTAGCCACATATATAGTGGCTCATATTCAAGACTAATACGAAGTACATAAGAGAGCTTTCATACATTCCATAGCCCGTTTTCATACACGTGGATAGTTCCACCCCGACATCACACTTCGTTTACCACTTCCTCTTATTCTTTTTTCTTAAAAACTTGTAGACTTTTTCTACCATGGTGCCGAAGGTCGACGAAGGCGAGAACCTCGCTCGCATGGAACGCGGGGAGCTCTACTACGCCTTCACTCCGCAACTAATAGCCGAGCGACAACGATGCGCACGTATCCTTGGCCGACTCAACAGCGCTGGAGAGTTAACCCGGCGCGAGATCGCAGAATACTGGAAAGAGTGAGTGGGTTTCGAAACCCTCATTTGATATGTTAGGTACCTATTAGAGTAACACGCTGACCTTTCGGGCAGAATAACCAAGGATGATCGCCCTCTTCCTCCTCCGGCAGCAACAGACGAAGAAGAGGATGCGATCCTTCACGAATACCCCTGGGTTGAAAGACCGATCAGAATGGACTATGGGACCAACGTTAAAGTCGGAAGCAATGTATTCATAAATGTTAACTGTACTATAATTGATACCTGCACGGTGTCAATTGGGTCACGAACTCTCGTCGGTCCGAATGTATCCTTTTTTAGCGGGACGCACCCCCTGGATCCGGATCTGCGCAACGGCACCAACGGGCCAGAACTCGGCAAGCCGATCACCATCGGTAGCGACTGCTGGATAGCCGGAAACGTAATAATACTCCCCGGCGTGACGGTCGGCGATGGGAGCACAATCGGTGCGGGAAGCGTTGTGACCAAGGTAAGCAAAGCCTAGGCCTGCCGCTACTGATAGATTACAGTCGGTCTAATTGTGAATAATTATCTGCATATAGGACGTCCCCGCTTATCACTGCGTAGCTGGGAATCCTGCTAAAATACTTCGCAAGATTGAGCGAAAATTTAAAGCCGAACAGGAGGCTCTAAAAAGTAAGCTTGAGACACCCGAGTCGTAAACTCGGAAACGTTAATGGAGGCTTGTAAAATAAACCTTTTCGTATAGATCGTAATCCTAGGCCCGGATGGGTGCGATTAAGTAGTTAGACTTTTATTGAGCCAATACAACCGGAAGATGTTGTCGAATTTCTCTTCCAAAGGGCTATATATTTATATGAGCTTTTGGCCAGTGAAGATGAGCTATAAATCCTGGCCGGTCGTGTAAACGTTTCTCGATATCTTCAAGTACCGGTTTCGCCCATCCTTTCACAGACCAGTTAACCCGCTCGGTGACGTTCATGAACACCAGAAAATGTGCCAAGAGAACTAAAGCGTGTGGGTCAAATGATTCCACGTCTTTGATAATTGTTTCGTCGAGTATGCATGACCACCAGATTACCATACCAGGCTCAATACATGAGCCGCCATATGCTACAAGTTTAGTATATGTTTCTAGCCCATCGATAGCACGGTCGTAGTGTTGTGTCTTAGAAAGAGGTAACTCTCCCTGGAGCAGCGATCGTAGAGAAGATAGGATGGAAAATGTATCTGGAGGAAGCATGGTATACTCAAGAGATGGGACGCTATTACAAGATTAATCAAAACTGTACCTAGTGGCCAAGAAACGGATGCGTAGATAGCTTTTTTCTTCTTCTCCTTCAGGAATCCATATGCCATGAACTACTGGTGCAAATTCGGTTTTTGCTATTAAATGAATGAACGGTTCAAGAGTAACACGCAGCCCCCGAACAACCGTAAACAGCTCCAATAAGTTGTGAATAGGATTCTCAAGCCTCATATCATCCGCCCTTAATGGCAGTGAGTAGACATAAACTATCACGATAGTAGCAAAGCAGAATACAGCTCTCCAATTGTTGTACGTAATGCGGGACAGTATGGCTCTGAATCCACTTAAGCCTTGGGTTTGATAGTGGGCTGCAAGAATTAAATAGACCTGCCGTTGGCTCGGGTTCAAATACGCTTTATGTATGGCTGAGAGGGCGAGAACGCCATGTCTGACAAAGTTATATTGGTAACCAACTTGCGGCAGGACAACTTTCCAGATGTGGCATCTATCTAGACGTTGTGACAGTGAATCGGCTGTGAGGGTGCAGTAGTGGTGCAATAGTTCAAATTCTCGACATTCGTCGAGTCCCGACAGGGTTGATATTGTGGAGCTGGGGTTGGCTAAGATGCCAAGATTAGTAAAAGTTGTTTGCGAGTCCGTGCCTAGAGAGCTTGTATTATCCGGTGATCGAGAAGACAAGGCTTCGATGGGCAGGCGAACAGGAAGAGGACCAGCTTTTGGGGGCGTAAAGCTGCAGCTGGCGCCGTATCGAAGACAATTTGCTAGCACAAGTCGGACGCGATTCGTCGCACTATGTAGGTAGAATATTAATATGAGCGGGGACTACATAGTATGTGTACATGGCTGGGTATATGTCAATGGATGTACCTTGATTTTCCTCTGCTTACAGATGATACAACCGTTCCGAGACTTCGGATGACTTCGTCTTGTAGCCATATCGGAGCGCCGAGTACGACGGTGGATAATGAAAAATAGATGGTAAGAAAATGTAACTGGCCGTTCGTTTTAATCAAAATACGAATTATACGAATTATGCCGAATGCAACTCGGAAAAGCGCTTCTTATTGGATACTATTTATAGCGTCCGAGGAGTCCGAGTTGTATTGTACCATAGCTCATCTTATAACTAGTAGATCCATATCCCCAAACCAATGTATAAGTGTATACGGATGACCCAAAACAGACAACTCTAATATGATTAGACAGGTATCTAACTCACCTTGTTCTTTCGAAGCTAGAAGCTTACGCGTTCTCAGCTTCTAATGAGCTGAGTTATCCGAGACTTCTACGAAGAGAAGCACGAGATAATACGAAAAGAATATGAATAGGACAACAGAAGGAATATATAAACAAACTCTTGCAAATATGTATTCTGTAGTTCTAGAAATAGACCCTATTCTAGTCTTAAACCCATAAAACAATTTCAATCATTTATTACACTTTTAGTCTTATTCTCCAGACTACCGCTCGCTCTATACTAAGCTTCTGGATATCTAATACTCTTATACACTCGGCCTAATATCTCTGACCAAAACATTACACCACCCTCGATGGCTACTTGCGGCAACCCTAATTGGCAGGACGCGCAATGGGCTTTTTATCGGTATCAGCCTTCAGCAACGGCGGCAGCTGTTTTCAGCGTACTCTTTGGCATCACTCTTGTCACCCATGTCGCCCAAATATATATAACGAGAACTTGGTATCTCCTTGCGCTCGTCATTGGATGTACATGTATGCAGTTCCGATCATCTTTAGTCTATTTCTGTGTTAACCTCCTTGTCGTAGGTGAATGCATTGGTTACATCAGCCGAATTATAAGCGGCCAAGAGGATCCCGGATGCTGGAGCCTCGGTCCTTATATCATACAAAGCTGCCTCATTCTTATTGGACCGACACTCATGGCTGCATCGATCTATATGATTCTTGGTCGTATCGTTGAGTTGACGGATGGAGAGTCATACGTCCTCATTCGACGACGGTGGCTTACCAAGGTTTTCGTCGGCGGGGACGTTATATCACTATTCTTCCAATCATCTGGTACGAGATTTTCATCACAATCTTTCGATGAACGTAATTCGTTAACTAGATCCTTATAGGAGGCGGTTTGATGGTTATAGGTGGTACTACCAGCACCATTGGCAAATATCTAATTATCATTGGTCTTTTTGTGCAGCTTGCTTTCTTTGGGGCCTTCGTCGTCCTCGCGGGCGTTTTCCACCACCGAATGAGTAAAGCGCCTACTTCTCAAGCAAGTCTCCCCCAAGTTCGCTGGCAGCACTACCTAGTTACACTATACGTGACAGGTGTTATGATTTGGGTGCGGAGTTTGTTTCGAGTTATAGAGTACCTGCAAGGCAACGAGGGAACTTTATCCAGGTCGGAGGTATATTTATATGTCTTTGATGCCGCATTGATTCTCATAGCAATGCTTTGGATGAATTGGTACCACCCTAGCGAGATTGGTGTTCTCCTTCGGGGACAGGAACCAAAAGAAAATGGAATAGAACTTTTAGCTGGGGGATTTTCCGGAATGAAGCAAAGGCGCAGAATTTTAGATCCGGATGAGAAATAATAGGTAAATTCGTTAATTACCAACTACCATTAACTTCGAAAATGCACTTGAGTTATTGTCAGGATTCTAGATGAGACATTTAGGACAAAGAACATGTATGTATATACGAGCTGTAGGCTCGCCAGATAGGTTAGAGTTCCTCGCGGAACAACGAAGTTGTTTCCATGCTGTTTAGTTCCACCTCGTGACAACATCATAGATATTAAATATCATTTTGAGAACTATACTTGACTGCACCAGGGCCGGCATTATGGGTTTCTGAGGCTGTACAGCTGCAAGGATTCTCGGGTATCTCGCATAATGCCACGAGGAACCCGAGAAAGAGTTCTGACTGGTTCAGCGCCTCGATATCCGAAGAACTCAGGGGCTTTCGATTTTCTAACGAAATAGTACTAAGCTTTAGACCAAATCAGTTTTATATCCTTAGGAATTGGCTTAGGTAATGTTGACTCTTAACGCAAGGTTAATATTATAAAAGATTCCAGGTTACCTAGTAGGTAGATACTCCTTTCTGATGCTTGCCTTCAAATCCCATCTCTAGAATTGCGATCTATTATCACTACCTAGTTACACTTGCATCATCGTCATGTACTTAGGACCTCCAGTCTATACATAACAATACCATGGGAAAATGGGAAAAATATGAAATCAGGGGTTCTCGTTAGGGTTAGTTCACCTAGTCCACGAGCTACCTAGGTCGTGGCGGAGGTAGATAGCCAAAGTATACGATCAGAATAAATTTACCGAGAAACAGGACAATATAGCACCGGAGTGGAAGCTGTCAGGCAATTATCAGATTTTATTGAGTACTTAGGTAGCTATTGGCCTAATATGACAGGGTATCTGACAGCCGTCACGAATTGATTTCTACATTCTGTGAATATCATAAACGTTCTATGATATTACCTACTGCTTAAGCAGGTACCTTGGGTTCGAGATTAAATCTCATGTAGTTTTAAAACCAACGTGATAGCTATGCTAGCTACCCTATTCGACTGGGAACACTTCGGGGGTTCATCTTGTTTGCCCTTGCCATATGTCCTGGTTAGGATCCTAGCGGGCGGCATCAGAGTTCCTTTCTCATAACTCACACTGCAAATGTTTCAAAGGCTGGTATGGGCTTCGTTTAATAAATGCAAATGCAGGTCGCGTGCCTATATTCTATCAGTACCCGTAGTTACGCTTCAATAATAAGAGATATCACAGTAGAATATTAAACACTTACTCGGATATCAGAGTTCTAACAAAACCATTTGGTTATATTATCGCCATCACCCGTGCCTCACCTAACTAGAGAGCTCAAAAACTGGAGTACCGTGAAGCTCTCCGTGGGAATCATGCAACTCTGCCATATCTTTGCTATCTAACGTTACTGTATCTTGGCTTTGCTCATAGTCACTTGAATCTTCAGTAGATTTTCGCGTACGACGTATGAAGCATACGACCAGAGCTACTAGCATGATACTGAAGAACCCTCCTCCCAGGCTTATCCCTACTATCTCGCCTATGCTCAGAGTTGAGCCTGAGGAATCAGCTGGATCGTCATCCACGGTGATGCTTGGGTCCTTGGAAGAAGACGCGAGTGGCACTGGAGAGGCATACGATGAAGTGACCGACGTGTCCAAACTTGTTGGGATGGTGTGCAATGAGGATGAAGTGCTAGTAAATGGATGATCGATTATCAAGTTGGTCGTGCTTTGCAACGATGGCGGTGGCTTGCTCTGGTCTTCGTCCATGTAGCAAAAGTCATCGGGTCCACAATGATAGCCCCAAGGACAGCAGCCTGTGCCACATTTTGGTAGCTTTCCCTCCTTGACTATGGTCTGGACACTCGAAAAGGAGTTCTGTTGGTCCAAATTGCAAGCGATGATATTGATTTCTTGACAATTCCCACTGCTTGCCTTTGGGCAGCATAGAACTGTTGTATTGGCCGCAAGGACGATACAACTAGTATCTATAGTACAGTAGAAATCTGGCGGAGCAGGCGGGTCGCAAGGACTGTAATAAGTCTTCTCGCTGTCCATGGTGTCTTTCATGTTGCTTCTATCTGGGTACTTCAGTTTGGGGATTCTAGGTGGTTTTAAGCTTGGAAAGCAGAGAATGGCGTAAAGAAGGTGAAGTTTGAAAAAAGGGAATCTTGGGAGATTTGTAAAGAGATTATCTAAGGTACCTAGGCTACTGTCCAGGCGGAGGGCTACATACTGGGGATGTAATACACGAGATGGCAGATGGCAATAAGTACTAGCTTGAGTCTTCCTCGACGCGCAAGTTTGTTAAAGAGTACCTCTAATTAGGTACAGACAGCAAAATTGATCATGGGCTGCCAGCTGCTATCAGGAACAACCCCTGAAGTTAGCAAACTTGCAAAGCATGGACCTTAATTACCCAACTTCGCACGAGTCACATAGTACTTATGTATTTCTTATTTTTTACAAATGTTATGTTAGGTACCTAATGCATTCCTTTGGCCGACAGGGTCCTTGATTACCTAGGTAGTACTTTACATACTTGAACTGTGTCGTTTGATTAATCCCCTGACCTGTCTGGGTACCTAAAAGCCAGTTATCCAATGAAGTATTTCATCTCTATATATTTCTTTATCGATAGAAGAAGTTTGGAGTTGAAAGATGTGTAATGATTACTAAGTTAGAGATAATATTTACGATACGTACCCAGTCGTACCCAGTATGCCTAGACTTTTATATGGCCCGAGCTTGGATCTCAGATGGAAAACTCGAAGCCTTGTGGGGTTTAGATTAGAACTCTAACCTAATGAGGACATTACTTAGGACTGAAGGGAGGAGGAAAAAAATAAGGAAAAAAAGGAAAGCCCGATAAATATCCGGCACGGTGTTGCAACCTCCAATTGTTTGGCAATTTTCCAATTAGATGGAGCCCATTCTCTCACGAACTGTGAAGACCGCCCACGGCCAAAAAGAAAAAAAAAAGAAAAACAAAACAAAAATTAGCGTTCCAGTTTCATCAGTGCCAGTTGCCCGGTCCAGTAGTTCGACCTAAACTCCTAGTCCATACCCTAGGTATATACCTAAAGTCTAGCAGAACAGAAATTATTCCGTCGCCACCCAGGCTTTCTTCCATTCTGCAAAACTTCTATATAACACTGTCCATATCTCCATCATATTCGTTATCGTCCATCGTCCTTTCCCGCGCGGACTTAGATCTTTCCCCCCGCCCGTCTTAGTCCGTTTCGATACCCAATTACGTTAGCGCGCCGCTACGTCCTACAGAAGTACGGAAGGTAATACCTAACAGTAATAATAATAATAATTATTATTGCAGTATTGCAGGTGCTACCCGCCTTCCACCCACTACCTAAGGTATACTTCGTACCTACCTTCTCCGAACCCGTCTAAACAAATCTCCAAATCATAATCGCATCCAACAAACATTTCTCCACCACAACTCTAATAAACCTTCCTCCATTTTATCCATCACCCACTTCTACACATACACTTTTACAAATCTTTCTTTAGATTCTGACGAACACCCCTTCCTTCCCCGCCATTCATATTAAAAACAAAAAAAAAAACAAACCCAAAAAAAACCACATCCCCCCTCTACCTTCACCTGTCATTATCGATTTAGTTCGATTCCTCCTCCCACCTAATCCGGACTGTTCCCTGCTTTGTCCCTCGCGAGACACATTTCGTCCCGAGATTTTCTATCGCGCCACTGAAGCAGGTACAAGGTCTTTAGGTTTCGCTTAACCGTATAAGTTGCTCGTAGAATTAGCAGCATCTCTAATAAGAGGCAGCTTTTTCATTATTGAGCACCCCTCTTCTTGACCTTGTCGATAAGATCCGCTTCTACCCAACCAGGCGCGCAAATTTCTTCACAACCTAGCGCAACCATGGCGACAAACGGCAACGTCAACCATACCGACCAATTCTCGGGAGGTCCTACTGCCACAGCTTCCGGAGGTGTTGCTCCTCCTGCCGACCAAACAAGTACCACCAGCTCCAACAACAATCTAGGAAAAGATGAAGTCGCCTGGTTCTTCGTCGAGCAGTACTACACTACCCTTAGCAAAAATCCGGAGAAGCTTCACGTAAGTCCCAAACGCATGCTATATTTATTAGAACGAGGTTTACTAATTATCTACCTAGCTATTCTATGGAAAGCGCTCTCAGTTCGTCTATGGTCTAGAGGCGGAGATTGCCAATGTTTCTGTCGGTAGACAGGTATGTTTTCCAATGGTTACGCCATGCCTACTAATTCTGTTCCGTATTAACGCGTTTTTATAGAACATCCAGGAGCGCATCAAGCAGCTAGATTTTCAGGACTGCAAGGTCCGTGTCTCCAACGTCGACTCTCAGGCCTCGTACGACAATATCGTCATTCAGGTGATTGGCGAGACTTCCAACAAGGCCGGCGACCCTAAGAAGTTCGTCCAGACTTTCGTCCTTGCCCAGCAGCCGTCGGGATACTTCGTTTTGAACGATATTCTCCGATACATAGACGAGGAAGGCGACGAGGAGCCGGCTGAGACTGCCCAGGAGGAGCAAGTAGAGCCTGCGGCCCAGGCTGCCCCAGCGACTCAGGAGGAGCCGGAAGCACAGCCCGCGGCACCTACCGAGGAGCCTGTGTCATCCGATGCGGGCGTTGTTGACAAGAAATTGGAGGATGTGAGCGCGACCCCCGAAGACAGCACTCCGACCAACGGTGATGTAGCAGCCGAGACGGCCGCCAGCGAACCGCCAGCGGCTCCAGAGCCAGCCAAGGAGCCGGAAGCGAAGACTGCACCTGATCCCGAAGAAGAGACGACTCAAGAGATTGCGGAAGAAGAGCCTAAGGAGCCAGAGAAGCCTGCTGACCCAAGCCCAACCCCTGTTCAAGTACGCCAGCCCCCCGCAAGCACTACAGCAGCGCCTGCAGCTCCGGTTCCAGCTCAACCGCCCAAGCCTATGACTTGGGCCAGCCGAGTAGCTGCTGGTGCGGGTCCCCGACCTGTAGTGCCTCTTCCGACGAAGCCGGCAACTCCCGCAGCCCCTGCAACAGCACCGCAATCACGCCCAGCCGCACCCACCCAGTCGGCAACAGCCCAAGCACCCGCTCCGTCCCAAAGCTCCGAGACCGCAACCCCCGCTACGCCTGGAAAAGAGACATCTGCGGAGTGGCAGACAGCTGGCGGCGACTCGAAGCGACAGAATAGACCCCAGTCGATTTCTGGACCCCAGACCGATAAGGATGGCACTATGGGTTACGTCAAATACGTCACGGACAAGGTAAACAAGGACGAATTAAGGGCAGCACTGGCACAGCATGGCGAATTAGTCTACTTTGACATCAATCGCCAGAAGGTAAGCCGCCATACCATGCTCAAACTGTGGTATATAGTCTAATATTTTGCAGAACTGTGCCTTCGTCGAATTTGCTACACACGCAGGCTATCAAGCTGCTGTGGCTGCGAATCCTCATGTGATTGATGGAGAAAGCATCGTTGTGGAGCCCCGCCGTCCCAAAGCAGGGGCTTACGGTGGCAGCAACTACAGTTCAGGGCGGGGAAATCCACAGAACCGCCCGGGAGGACGAGGAGGATTCGAAGGGCGGTCTGGCAGCCAGGGTGGAAGAGGTAGCTTTGGAGGACAGGGTCGTGGTAGGGGCGGTGGCGGTGCACCTCGAGGCCGAGGTGCCTCTCAAGCTACGAATGCATGAGCGTCCCAGTGTTACGGTGCGAGGTCTTACGAACTTTAAGTAGGCACGGTATGCATGTGGACTCGGAACTCCTAAGGAACCCGAAGTTGTCGCTGCCATACCTTGGAAAAGCGTTAGACGCAGGATTTTGGAGTTTAGAGGCGGGGTGGTTTATGACTTGGACTCGAGCCTACACGGGCGTCTCTCGGAGGCGTATTCGAGTTGGTTTTAATTTGAGCACGCATATATCATTGCACCGTCATCCCTTTAGCTAATTGTTCCTTCTTCTGCTTGAAGAGGGGGTTTGTACATTGATGGACGGCTGGAAAAAGTTGGCATTCATCTGCATGGGAGGAGTGAATGGGTGATATTGGGAAATTCAAGGGGCCACAGATTTGTACAGTTGTACAATAGGGGCAACGCGAAAAGACTTTTTTTTTTGAAAGAAAGAAAACACTGTGTACTACCTAGTGTAATGCTACGACTGGATGACTGGTGTTAATGGCGGTCTTGATCTTGCGTCCTTAATTACCTAGGTAGTCATGTGTCGGTGCTAGATATAGATAGGTATATACCTAAGCTAAGAAGTTTCTGTTAAGACAAGTTACAGTATTATATTGCCTTTTTTTGGAAGATAAGTACTAGATTTATCTGATCTCAAAATTAATATAATTCTGTTCAATTCCAAACGCCGTTTCACGAGGGCCAATTCAACGGGTAGCCTCCCGAGCCGTGATAGGCGGATATTCTTGAAGGAGGCTGTTAGAATGTAAGATCTATATCAGCCAGATAGATACGTGCAGCTTCGATACTCATGTCTGCTCGCTCCTCCCGTCTCGTTGCATGCCGCAATACGCGGGCTGCCGAAATTACGCAGATCCCCCCGTCAGCTGCCCTCCTTTGCCTCGAGCGCGTATACGCGTCCAGCCGCATCTATTTTGTCATATTGGAATACCTACGATCTATGGCGATGTATATGTACGTATGTACCTTGTATAAAATAGACAGGACAGACGTTCCTAAGAATGCCGAAGGATAAAGATGCAATTACAAGAAACGAGGTCGTAATATCAGCTCTAATAGACAAGTCTGCAAACATGAGAAATATACCGAGTTTGGGGCTAATAATCGTAAAACAATATCTCGCGTACATAAAGCATAGCGATTATGCATCAGGGACCCAAAATTCTGGTCAGTTCAATGCGGTATAAACCAGACCAGTCGCCCTATACGCCGGAACACCGTGTCTATGCATCATCTTCCCACCCCTCAGGACTCGTAGGCTCAGAACATAAGAAACTATGCTTTTTCACGGCTCGGCCATCTCGGCTTCCACCGCCCTCGTCTCTTTGGCAAGGTCATCTACAACATCATCCATCTGGCTGTTAGCACCGTCGATGTCTTCGAAAACCTTCTGCAAGAGCGTCATGAGAGACTGCATCTCGGCGCGCTGCCTTTGGATATCGCTGAACAGCTTTGCGTTATGCGCTTGTACTGTTTGTAGTTTTGCGTTGAGTTGCGATTGTTGTTGCGCCAGATGCGGCGCCAGATGGGCTGCTAAAATCTGATCCGGAGGGAGCATGTGCGGTCTTTGCGAGTTAGCTAATGTTTCATCAATAAATAGAATAAAAGAGAAATCCAAGATAAAATAAGATAAATAATAAGTTTGACGGAAAGACGAAAAAAAGAAGAAAAAAGAAGAAAAAGAAAAACGTACAACACCGGGGATTCGCTGGTCGTCACCGACCCAACTACTAATCCGGCGGTATCCGGCTTGTCTAGGGGAGAGCGGACGGGATCCCGAATTTTCCAGATCCTATGGTCGTACGTGAAAGAACATAGTCTAATGGCGACTTATATGCGTAAACAAAACAGAAAGTAGAAATATCCACCACTTACGGAACAGGCGCCTCCGACCCAACCACGCCGGCGTCATCCCTCCTGCGCTCGGCCTCGCTGACCAGGCTCTCGAGCTCGTTAAGCTTAGCCACCACGTTGCGGCCCTGCAGCACGGAATCGAATTCTTTCTGTTTGTTGGTGGGATGTGATGTAAGTATTTATTTATTTATACCGTCTCATCGCAGCGAAACTCAACTCACTCACCTTACACAGCGCACCCAAGCGGTCCACCATCTGCTTCTGGACGGCGCGCAGCACGGCCGGCGCCTGCGCCGCGATGGTCGGGTAGCAGGCCGCGAAGTTATCCCAGCTGATCTTGGACAGCGTGTGCGACAAGCTCGAGTCTAGCACCTGCTGAAACCGCGACGCTCGCGGCCCCGGCGTCAGCGCCGTATGTCTCGCCGGTAGCGGGGGGGATGCCGGCGCTTGCTGAGAAGCTGCTGTTGCTGCTGCTGCTTCTTGTCCGCTTGCTACTGCTGCCATTGCAGTGGTTGTATCTCTTAGTTGGAGAGACAATTCGTCTACTAGTTAGGTAACCTATAGGTTGATACGTTGGCGTGCAATGGTATAAGACTAGGTAGTCTTTATGTACCTAAGGTATGGAGGATGGGGATTGGATCACATGAAAATAATTAAATATGATGATAAGTTTTGGTAATACTGATTAGATACGCGCGATTCCATCTATGAACCCGCGATTTTGGGTTGCGGTAGCTTATCGATACGTCGCGACCGCACGTGTATTGACTACCTAACGTTTAATATGCTCTTATGAATTGCCCACGCGGCATCGTTAACCTTTACGTTTAAATTTTAATCCCAAATTTGCATGTTGAAGGGAAAAAAAAAAAGAGATTCATAAATGATGCAAGTCCATTTCATTCTATTCGGGGTCATACATATTGTCATTCTGTTAGGTTCGTCCACTACTGTACAATTACACTAACACATAAAAAGGAAACGATGGATCGGATATCGTGGGATATCATGCAAAACATCACCCACACACTATCATGAGCCCTAACTCTCTCCAAACGTCATTATCTCCCGAAGACAGAAACCTACAAATATATGCTGCCCCTTGAAATACATGCATTTTCATATACCTGTTTAATCATCAAAGTAGACGCCAAAACTCCGAACAATGAGTCTAAGAGATTATAAAGAATCGCTAGGATGCTAGTCAAATTCGACGGTATCCGTAGGTCTCTGATCTCTTCGCTCTTGACGTCTTCTTCGTCTTCGATCTGCAGCTGATGGAGCTATTGAACCTGAGGGGCCTGCTGGAGAAGGGGTTATCGCACTCCACGTCGCACGACTTGCCGCCGGAGTCTCCAAGCTGGAAACGGTCGGTGCGGTTGGGGGCGGTCCACCAGAAGGACCTGGCTGGCCAGAGTAATAGGCCGAATCTTTTCCCCCTCGTCTTCCTCCAGTAAAAACAGGCGTTGGTGGCGACATTGATTCGGAAACCAGTCCCTCCGCTGCGGCTTCATGCGCGGTCCTCTGAGAACTAGAATCGCGTCGGTATCGTTGACGGCTGGGAGGTGCTTCGCTCTCCGAGAAAGTACTAATGGAATCCGATCTACCCCTGTGGCTACGTCGGTTTTGCGCCGCCGCTTCTTCTTGTGTAATACGTCGTAATGTGATGTTCCTATCTCGATCATCGTGATATTTCACTTTCACGCTTACTGGCTGACTGGAAACTTGGCTATGATCCCTTCGGTGGCGATTTTCTTCCTCTGCGGCGAGACCCGCAGCGCTAGCTGCAGCCGCCATAGCAGCTTCTTCGGCATCTCTACGACGACGGGAGTCATCCCTTCTATGTGTCCCATTTCCAGCAGATGAGTAAGACTCGGTGCCTGATCCCGGACGCAGGGGGTGAAGAACTCCGTGAGGGTCTGGTGGCATTGACGGCATCGAAACCGGGTCAGTAATAACACTCTTGGATCTCGATCTTGACCGGGAGTGTGAATGCGAGTGCGAGTGCGAGTGCGAATTCGAATGGGAACCAGGGACAGTGACTGGCACTGGCACTGGAGGTGGAGGTGGACCACCTCGCGCGCCAAGGGGTGGCATTGGTGGTCCGCTAACGCTCGTTCCCGGAGGACGGTCCTCCAGCATTGATGATTCCGTGTCGTATGTCAAGGTTGTGGCGGTTGGAGCGGTAGGTGGTACCCGACGTCGTCCTGATTTTGTTGGCGTGCTGTATCCATCGCCTGTGTATTTTGACCCGCGATGCCCGTCCCGTCTCTCGTCTTCCATTTTCCGTCGTTCCTCATCCGTTTGGCCATCTCCCCTCATCTTCTTGGCCAGCCAACCTAATCCGATGGCAGCAAGAATGCCTTTCCCTGCTTTACTCTCCTCATCATCAATGGCTCGTCTCGACGGACTCACGTATGACGAATAGTCTGAAATATAACTACTCTCCGTAATCGGCGGTCGAGGATGGGATGCGCGCGGTGTCATAGGCTCGGTACCACCACTTAGAACTGTAGTGGCGGCAGGATGACCAGGGCCCGGTAGTAGTGGAGTGTGCGGTCTTGGGCGAGCGTGAAGCTCTGTCCGATCCTCGCTAAATTCACTCTCGGTATACCCGTCGGTAGCACTCTTCCGGACCCGGCTTGGACGGCTAAATCGACTGGGCGTGTCGGTCGCGACCGCTGAGTATTCTTCGTCGCCGTATCTTCGCTTTTCTCTTTTATCTCGGGAACCTTTAACCAGCACCCCAGCCCCAAGAAGCCCAGCTAAGCCAATCAACCAATTCGATATACCTCCTTCGCGGCGATCGGACCTATCAGAGACTTTTTCATCCTCGAAGTAGCTCGCAGAGCCTCTCTGAGATGGGATCACCTCAGGTCGACGACTTCGTGGCTGCGATATGCTGGTACTTCGTTCTTCGTCTATTTCACGATTCTTTCTCCCTCGCAACAGTGCCCAAAGGCCAGCTCCTGCGGCTAGCGGACCCAACAATCCCGTTCCTCGTCCAGACTTGCGTTCCGATTCCGTAAACCCACCTTCAGAACGCCCATAATTCGTCAGGTCATCCCGGTCACGGTCACTTTCGTGTCGCCAACTGAGGATGAAGTATACTAGGAGCAAGAACCCCATCCACACGGCATATAAAACAAAGGTAAACAAGGGAGACCCATAAAGCGTAAGTCCAAGGGGAATTTGAACGATTCCCAAGATTGCAATCGCCCGACCTAGCCAGCGATGAAGCATGAGTCTAAACGACTTTCTTCGAATATTCTTCACTATGCGGCCCCCGATTATTTGAACCAGAATCATGACATATATGGCAAGTCCAATTCCATGATGGGGATTCGTTAGGCTTCGACTCGGGCCCACGGCAAACCAGCCGAGCACAAATACGACCGTACTAAGACCGACAGCAAGAATATTTAAATAAGCGTGTAGCCGAATAAGATGGCCATATGGCCTAAATCGCGCGTACATAACCGCAGCCGGAACGACGAAGAGGAACGTTATAACGGCAAGAATACCGTGGCCTGTTACCAATTGGTGATATTGTTCCACTGTTGCAAAGCGGTTGCCCATGCCTGGTAGAAGTTTAGATTTAATAAATATGACGGTAGTGAAAAGTATCGGCTTACCATTGAATCGCATAGTTTCGAAGTTTAGCCCGGCCAGATTTGGCAACAGGAAAGTATTCTTGGTGAAGTCCCAAGTCCCGTCTCCTACCACCATCGTGTCCGACGCATAGGTCGCCGACCCGGGCGCCGATAGCGCATCGGCCGACGCCATGGCCGCGGAAATGCTCGTCGGCGAACAGTTCAGTTAATGCTCCCAGAGACACCACGAGGGGAAATCGGTAGGAATGCGGAATGCCAGGTTCTTAAGGGCCTCGGAATGTATGGTTACCGGCAACCCAGAATATCGGGACAGATGGATATGTTCGAACTTGGGTATGAAGCGGTGAGTTATAGCGGCATATGAATGGCTAAAATTAGTTCTACCCTTTCTCATAAGTCGTCTCGTAGGCCGGAAAAGCACATCAAGCCGAAACTTTTTAAGAGGAAAGGAAAAAAAAGGTTGTTCTCCGTGGAAGGGAAACTAATCACAAAAAAAGAGACATCTTGAGAGGTTGGATGGCTTTAGTGACATGGCACTGAAGATAATTGGGGAAAGCTCCCGCCTTCAGCTGGCCCTGCGTTGTTTTCACCGTCGGGTTGCGGGGTGACGAGCATAACCCCTGCCTTCCTCGCCTTCCTTACCTTCCCACTCCCAACTTTTTCGTCCCCACTCTGGCAATCTGGTAACGGCATGTAACGAAGCAGGTACGTACAAGAATATACATATGTATGTACTTTGTAGATATCAACTAGCGTGCCGTCATAGGTACGGAACAACGGACTCGAAATTTACCGTTTCACAGTTATATGGACAGGTCCACTACGCCAGCTCGCCTGGCGCCTGCCCGCACAGCTCGGCCCAACTAGAGATATTATCAGGTACCCGAAGAGATCCAATCCAGATCACAAGCTTAACGGTTCCATGTGGAACCCAACTTTCTTGTTTAAGCTCAACTTCCATGTGTCATTTGCAATTATTCTCCTCAACCTCCTTTAGTCCGCCGACAATATGTTTTATGTTTCTTTTGCACAATCACTTCCCAACTATCTAGGTTAGCCTCTAGGTACCCATAGCTAGGAACCATGTCGACCGTTCGGTTACCGTTCCTCTACCCGCATTTCTTTCGGGCAGCCCGCTTCGGCGAGTCTTCAGCCCACCGAGCCAAGATCCGATGTCGCAAGTCTCCGAATAATAACCCACGCATGGTGGCATTCTCATCTTCCACCCCGTCCAGACAGGCTGTCTTCGAGAG
The DNA here is from genome assembly GCF_022497035.1 of Daldinia vernicosa. Taxonomy (NCBI): domain Eukaryota; kingdom Fungi; phylum Ascomycota; class Sordariomycetes; order Xylariales; family Hypoxylaceae; genus Daldinia; species Daldinia vernicosa. The sequence goes on from NW_025953925.1 coordinate 842,930, forward strand.
GCATGGTAAAGCCGTCGAGCCATTACCTATTACACCTGACGTTGTAAACCTCCCCGCGCCAGGTGCGGATCCCGCGAAATCATCGAGCTTCTCGAATACGAAGCCGTCTAGTAAAGATGATGTAAACAAGGGGAAGGAAGCAGCGCAAAAACCTCAAGCTCCAGGGAGGAAAGTAGCAAAAGAATCAGATAATGGCGAGCCTCCTCCACCGAGAGCGTCCGCAGCCCCCGGCTCCTCGTCTTCGAGTCCTCAGCAAGCTGCGGCAGAAGCCAAGATGCAAGAAAGCGGTCCGATGGAAGCAGTGTTACATATGCCACCGCCCAGCAAATATCACCATCCCCATCTATCAGCTTCTCCTTACGTTCACCATTTTGACACTTACACGCTTGTGAAGCAGTTGGAAGAAGGTGGATATAGCACGGCGCAAGCTACTACACTCATGAAAGCTATTAGAGGACTACTAGCTCAGAATCTAGACGTCGCCCAAGATGGATTAGTGAGCAAAAGCGACGTGGACAACGTAGGCACAAGTTTCTAACTCGATCACACATTCGCTGCTAATAGACACGTATAGGAGACGTATTTGTTTCGCGCTGCGTGCTCGGAACTCAGTGCTGAGGTAAAGAACAACAAGAGGGCTGCCGACGAGACAACACGTCAGCAGCGAACTCAGTTACAGCACGAAGTTGATATTCTAAACCAGCGGATGACTCAGGATCTTATGACACTGAAGGATGATGTTAAGGGCATGTTCAACGACCGCCGGATGAACGTGAGAGAAGAGCAGAGGACGATGGAGAGCGTGGTATGTCTTCCGTTATCCAGAACCCACTGCTACACCCGCTAATCATCGTCTTCTAAAGATCCAACAGCTCAACCTAAAAATCAGCGTGACTCTCAATAGCGATTCCAGATCGGACATTGAGGGGCTACGTTGGGTGCTAATTCGTCGATCCGTCTTAGGTATAATTTTCATGGCAGTACTAACTCTAGGCACTCTGCGATACGCAACATATGTCAAGTACGAGAGGCAGAAGGAAGCAGAGGAAAAAGCTCGGCGTGCTGAAAGACAGAGGAATAGTCTAGGAAGAGAAGATCACGCCCCCCCTTTCGACGCAGCGGAAATTCTGGCGGCAAATTAAACTTTGATACCCATGGGAATAGAATAGACAGCGATGACAAAAGAACCATGGCTTTCTCTCGACCTATTACCGCGAATTATATTCACAGCAATTCCTTATCGAACGTGAAATCATACGTAAATCATAAACTCCCGAGGCCTATTCATACCTATTCATAAAGCTCAGCCGCCCAAAACGCCTTTGCGCAACCCAATGGAGTGTAGAGCAACACTACCCAGGTACCTAATTATGCAAGCCCAAATATTCTAATCACTATCGTTCTGAGTAGAGTCCCTTTCCGCGGCTTTTCTTAGCCTTTCCTCTTGCCGCTTCCAGTGGCTTCCCTCCTCGTAGTCCTTGCTTATCTTCAACGCGTTCCGTAACCGCTCGCTCTCCTTGATCTTCGCGTCGGCTAGTTCGTGAACTTGATGTGCCTTAAGTGGTTTCCTCGGTGCCGCACCCCTATCGCCCTTGTTCATCTTTGCTTGTAGTTCTTTTCGTAAGGCGTCGCAGCGCTTATCAATTTCATCCTCGTCAACTCTACGTACGCCGTATTAGTTAACGACCTAGGTAATAGCTCAAAGGCAAACTGGACGCGCAACTGATCAAACATACCCTTCGTCTTCTAACCGGTCGCGTAATTCGAAGACCTTTACTTCGACTTCGCGCTTACGATCGTGCTCTAAGATTTCCTTGTCTGGTTGACGTTGCCGATGCTTCAAGCTATCGAGGTCTTTGGTGTTGTAGGGGGCTGCTCGATCGCGCGGCTTGAGGTGTGCTAGGTTTCGCTGAACATATCCAGAAGTCCCACTTCCTCGGGGTGTTGAGAGTCCAACATTGTCAGACATGATTCCGCTGGCGTGTTGAAACGTAGTATGGGTGCAGATGGAGTTTATGTAGTTAATTGAAGCCGAATCTGAATAGGTACGTAGCTTGGGGAGCTAGTAGAGGAAGGAAGGCGGTAAAGAGTGGCGGAAACGGAATGGTGGGGTTCATTTACAATTTAAGTTAAGAGCTACCCTGAGGGTCGCAACTTTGCCCCGCTATACGACGCCCCGCCATAAGTATGAGTCTAACATGCATATAGTATGAGTCGTCGCAACGGAAGCAACTGTCAACCAACCCTGAGCTTAAAGATATAAATACCCAGGTACATTACGTAGACAGGCGATTATTTAGGTATTTATACTTGACATCACTTCCCTGCTAAAATCCCGTCCGTCTTCCAAAGTTATCCAAAGTCTACACATCCAATCTCCAAGCCGTTTTCTTCGCGGATTTTTTATTCCAAGAATATAAAATATGCCTGCACCTACTGCAGCACACTCTTCCTCGGAAACTGCAAGCTCGGCGTTGCAGTTCCCACCCATTACAAGAGATCATATAATCAACTGTTCATATGATTCTTGGTTTCCCAAGTGAGTAGAGAGTCATAGTAAATTACAGCTTAACGAATATATAACTTACAAACCAGTAGATATCGCATGTCATGCATCAAATCGCGTATCATACCCCTCTCATCCGAATTTATAGATTATATCCGCGAGGACGGTATTATCCTCGCCGATGATGATGCGGCTGAGCCAGAGGACGACGAATGGGAATCGGCACCATCAAGCTTCCGGCCACCCGTCGAGGAAGTTGACTCTGACTCTGATAGCGATGAGGATGAAGATGAAGATGAAGAACCCAGATTACCACCGAACCAGAGGTTTCCTGAGTTACACCAGGTGATCAAAGACAAGATCGCAGAACTAGGCGGCGCGGTAGCACCGAAATTGAACTGGACTGCACCAAAAGATGCGGCTTGGATATCACCCCACCAAAATACTATCAAGTGTACCAGTCCTAACGACATATATTTACTATTGAAGAGTTCGAATTTTATCACTTACGACTTGGAACACGCTTTCGACGATTGCACATCTACAAGCACTACTTCTACAGGCAATACACCAACTTTCAAGCCCGTGCTTGTGCTGCGCTCATACTTCAATCCCCACACAGCCATGGAATTTCGCTGTTTCGTGAAGCATAGGAACCTGATAGCCATCTCACAGCGCGACTTACACTTCTACGAGTTCCTGAAGTCGTTGCGATCCGACATCGTTGGACGGATCAGCCAGTTATTCAACCACAAACTACGGTACACGTTTCCGGATGGTAACTTCACGTTCGATGTGTACATCCCAGAAGGCGAGGACGAACCACTAAGTAGGGCGCGACTTATCGATATTAACGCCTGGGCTCCACACACAGACAGCCTACTCTTCGATTGGAAGGAGTTATTGGATATGGAGGTGCCTAGCCCAATGCTTGGAGCGGTCGGGGGGTTCGAAGAAGAGGCAGAGGCAGAAGATACGGACGAGACGTCGGGGGATGACGACGAAGACGACTTCGTACCAGAGTTACGACTTATCGAGAAGGAGGATCCTGCCGCATTCAACTTCAGCTCGCCACAGTACTCGGCGCACAAGCTGCCGAAGGACGTCGTCGACGCAAGCTTGGCCGGAGAGGGCGGCATGCGGGATTTCGCGCGAAAGTGGAGGGAGATGACAGAGTACAGAGAGAATATAGCGAATTGGGAGACGAACGATAAAAATTAGGTTACCTGGTGTAATAATATCAAATCTTGTATAAGTGGTCTTCTATAGTTGATATGCCTTTGGTGATATACTTTCGATAGCACTTATAGTTGCACATCTCTTACTCGGGGGGGGGGGGGGGGGGGGGGGGTGAAAAAACGGGGGGGGTGGGGTGAAAACAATTTAAAAAGCACCAAAAAAAAACAAAAAAAAAAACCCCCGGGTAAACGATATT